>NW_020861745.1:38965-104661 GCF_003713205.1 Coffea eugenioides
TTTATTTGGTCAATGGTAAGAAAAGGAATAGTAGTCTTACTTAAGGACCAATCCAATGGTGACACTTGTCACCTCCATTAATGCAAGTCTATCACTTTGTTTCCTCTCACACCAATCCAAATTGCAACCTCTACTTATCTCTTAACACCCGATAAATTAATTCCAGTATCCAAAACTTAACCTAGTTGGCTGAATTTTTCCAAAATTTTCGCACTAGTGGGTCCCACGTCCGGTATACGCTCTTAATTTCTCAAAACCTATTCGATACTAGAAAAATCATCTGAAAACTCTATTTACTCATAAAAATTATCTAGAAAATTTTCTGGATACAAAAAGTGCAGAAAACAAGCCATTGAATATAATAAAACCCTAAAATGGAAAAATTACGGGCTCTCACACTCTCTCCCCCTTAAAAGAATTTCATCCTCAAAATTTTCTTATCAACGGAATCTATCAACATCTAAGGTACCCAACGGACCATACCTTCTACGTCCTCAGACGAGTCAGGATCCTGATGGTGTTCTAAAGAGTACACCTGAGCCGGTACCTTGGATCCAGTCCCTTCTTTTTCCGACTGTCCAGGGTTAGTCTTAGTTGGTTGCGGGGTCCCTTTTCCTTTTCGCAATCGAATTGGGCAGTCAGCATTCCGATGATCGGCACTTCCGCAGCGCAGACATTTTCCCTTTTTCTTCCAACAATTTGCAGGAATATGACTTGGCCCTCCCCAATATCCGCAAGGACCATGAGTAGCAGAGACCGGTCCCCCCTGAGATACATCACGCGACACCCCTGGTTGTCGTACTCCCCCGTTTCCCTTTCCAATCTTAGGGGGCGTACTTGTACCTTAGTGGGTCCCACGTGCGGTATACGCTCTTAATTTCTCAACCTATTCGATACTAGAAAAATCATCTGAAAACTCTATTTACTCATAAAAATTATCTAGAAAATTTTCCGGATACAGAAAGTGCAGAAAACAAGCCATTGAATATAATAAAACCCTAAAATGGAAAAATTACGGGCTCTCACACTCTCTCCCCCTTAAAAGAATTTCGTCCTCGAAATTTTTCTTATCAACGGAATCTATCAACATCTAAGGTACCCAACGGACCATACCTTCTACGTCCTCAGACGAGTCAGGATCCTGATGGTGTTCTAAAGAGTACCTGAGCCGGTACCTTGGATCCAGTCCTTCTTTTCGACTGTCCGGGTTAGTCTTAGTTGGTTGCGGGGTCCTTTCCTTTTCGCAATCGAATTGGGCAGTCAGCATCGATGATCGCACTTCCGCAGCGCAGACATTTTCCCTTTTTCTTCCAACAATTTGCAGGAATATGACTTGGCCCTCCCCAATATCCGCAAGGACCATGAGTAGCAGAGACCGGTCCCCCCTGAGATACATCACGCGACACCCCTGGTTGTCGTACTCCCCCGTTTCCCTTTCCAATCTTAGGGGGCGTACTTGTACCTTCGATACTAAGTTACTCCCAGGAAAGCCCCTTTTCTTGGCTTGAAAGTTTTTCACCTGCAGCCTAGCATTTTCTACTCGTTGCGCTTTCTCTACGGCCTCGCTAAAAGCATTAATCTGGGCCACCCCGAGGTCCTTCTGAATTTCTACGTTCAAGCCCTGGATAAAACGCCTTATTCGCCGCTGCTCGGTCATGATAAGTTCGGGCGTAAATTTGGATAGGCGGGTGAATTGGCTCTCGTACTCCGCTACAGATTGGGTCCCCTGACGAAGCCGAATAAATTCATCTTCCTTCCGCTCCTGAACTAGAGGAGGGAAGAATTTGGCATTGAATTCCCGCATAAAATTCACCCAGGTCCTGGGCGTTTGTTCCCGTTCCCACTTTTGCCGAATAACGTTCCCCCAGGAACGGGCCGCCCCTTCTACTTGGAAGACAGCAAAAGTCACCTGCCTTTCTTCGGTGTAATGCAGGGCCGCAAAGATATCCACCATCTTCTCGAGCCACCTTTCGGCGACATCCGGGTCGGGCCCCCCAAGAAAATTGGGTGGAGCAAGCTTTTGAAATCTTTCGAGAGTTCTGTCCTTGCTCTCGGTATGGTTGCCAGGGTTTCCAGGATTAGGGTTCGGATTTTGGCCCTGTTGCTGCACCACTTGTGCCAGCAAGTTGGTCATTTGCTGCATAGCGGCAACTATTTGCACATTGGAGTTTTGTATTTGCACATACAAAAGATATGTCCAACTAGCTCAATTCGGCAACCAATTGTCAAATCTAGTCCAAAAGTATTTATTTTCCTGTAAGGAAAACAAAAGGAACGGAAAGGGGTGAGCTTGCGCTCAATGAGGTACCAGACATATAGTAGTAAGAAACATGGAACTTCATATTCAATGAATCACATATGTGCATCAAATAAAGATGTGAACAAACACCATAGACAGAAAGGATACGGGTGGCTCTCAGGAGCCAAATTCCCATTCGCTTCACCGAAACTTGATCGAAATAACAGTTGACACTCCGTCAACGTTACAGAAGTAACCAATACCGTAGACTCCACTTTCTTCGATTCCTTCCACCTCACATACCCCCATCGAGCCCGAAAACCAATCAGATCAGAATTGGTAATACTCGAGTATACCGGAATCAAGGGTCTCAATACCCAAAGATCCCAAAACAGATTACCGTGGTTCGTTATCTAATCGACCAGGCCCTTGCCGGCCCGACTCGAGTAACTGGCCACAGGTGTTGAGCTCAGAGGTCCCAGAAAGGTCGTTGGATACAAGCTTCCAAACGACGTCAGAACAGATACAGATCCAGATACAGATAACAGATACAGATGCAGATAGCAGATTCAGATACGCCCTCAAAATTGGCATATGAACAGACAAGAGAACGAGTGTGATAAAGTACACCCTCGCCTCCCTTTTTTCAAAACCGTATTTGGTTCCAACAGTCATAAATCAAGTATTTCAGATATTCAGATATTTCACATAACGGGTAGCAGGTAGTGGAACACTCACCGGGGTCAGTACTGATACCTCCCAAAAGAGAGCTTTAATCACCAAGAAACCCTAAAATAATCCTAGGAAAACAATTGAAGGTTCCACTTTCAAAAATCGAGTATATAGAATGCACATGTGAGGCTCGACTACCAGTTGTATGTCTCGCCAACTAATTACTAAAGCAAGGGTGCAAAACATGATTTTTGGAAACGAAAAGGTAACATGAAGACCTAGGCTCAAACAACCCAAAAGCCCTTCGCTCAAATCACAAGTAAATCCAACTAGCCTTCAAGTAAAATTTCGGCAGCATATCCCTTGTGTTTACCTATTTTCCAGCCATCATGGCTTCATTATTTCCTCAAATCAGTCCCAACATCTCGTACATGTCGCGCCCATTTTTTGAAAATAAATAAATATTGAAAAAAATGATTTTTTGATTTGAAAAATGATTTTTGATTTACAAAGAAAGTGGGTCTAAATGGGACTTGAAAATGCGACGATTTGACCCCAAAATATAGTTTAAAAAGGGTTTTTGAAATAAAAATCGGAGTCGCCACTTGGTATAGAGTTAAGGTGTACCAAGTCACCTAAAAATGAATTTTTTAAAGGAAAAAGTAGAAAGAAACCCCTTTTAAACGACTCCTAGTCTACGTAAACCAACGAAAAAGGTTCGGGAGTCACATTTGACGAAGGGGAAGACAAGGATAAAAATCCAAGGCACCCCTTCGACCTAGCCAAGACTAGTTGCGCGATTTAGTCAAAGATTTTCTTGTTTTAACCAAAGCATTTATCACACTTGGATGCACTATATGAATGCAAAACCTAGACCTAGGGGGACATCGGGGGGCAAAATTTCTCTTCAAAGTTTGAATGGTGCCAATCACATTAATAGTGATACCCAATAATGACTCTTTGGAGAGGTCACGAATAATGCTAATGACGAAAAATGAGTGGAATGAATGTATGCAATGTGAAAATATGAGTTTGCGTGAAGTGAAAAAGTAATATAAAACAATAGTGTGTAAGTGGAAGTGTGCAAATGGATGTGCAAAGTAAGGTGAGTAGAGTGATAGTATGAAGTGCGTGTGTGCACGGGATAGTATATAAAGTGTAAGTGGCAGAGTGAAAATGTACACAATAAGAGTTTGTGTGAAATGATAGGGGGTAAATGAAATGCATGAACCCTAGAGGAATGCAACCAAGATGGGTACGGGGGACTAATGCTCGTGACTCAATTTTCCTTTGTAATAGAGGGAATACGAGCGTGCTAAGGCTAGAAAAACCAAACTCGTCCATATCCCATATCCAAGGGGTTTATTCCCTAATCTAATCAAGCAAATGAGCTAATCTAAATGAAAATGTAATCCTAAATATGTAAGGGAAAGGGAGTGAAAAAATGTAAAACTAAAAGGAAAGAATGAATGAAGATGTAATGAAGGCATGCAAGTATGTGCTAGCGTGGGGACGGCTCTAATGGGTCTAGCATTGGACTAGCCCTTCACTAACGCTTTTCACAAGCATTGGACTTGCGAGAGTTCAAGGGGGAAAACCATGACTAGCATTGGACTAGCCACGGTGACGTACATTCATCTATATAAGCAAATATAAATAAAAACAAGTAGACATGCAAGGCACGTATTTTCACATAACACATAGCACATAAGCATGCATATCTAGATGCCAAAACCTAGGGAAAGCGATTAAACACATAGCACCTAAGCATGCAAAACACATGAGGCAATTAAGGCCCTAACTATTACATTTTTAGGGGGAAGGCCTACTACAATCTAAAAGGGGGAATAAGAAGGAATAAAACAATTAAACCCCTAACTATTACAATTTTGGCATTCGAGTGCCTCCCAAATGATAAAATTGAACTAAAATTGAAGCAAAAACTACGCTACTAAAGAAATAAATAAAGTGAAAATGAAATAAACACTTAAAGTCATGCAATTGCACACATAAGACACATATACGCATGTAGGGTCAAATAAAGTCAAAATAAAGGATAGAGTGTACCTCCCTCGCAATGGTAAGCAAATGAAGGGAAAATAGCTTCAAAACAATAAAAGGGTCAAGGTACCACTTTAATTAAGAAAAATTAAAAGAAATGTGCAAATACAAAGCTCACTTGATCATAAAAGCCCCTAAAGTCATGAATTAAGTGCAATTTAAACAAAGCATGGTGGTTAATTGAAGCAAACAAGCAATGAAAAGTTGTAAAATTAGAGCTGCCGAGGACCAAATTGAGGAAATTAATCAATTGGTTGGGTCATAGTGGAACAAGGGGAGACTTGGGGGGCCAAACTGCAATTTTAAAAAAAGATTTCATGCATGCAGGCTACGAGGAACTCATTTCTACAACCGAACGCTTTCTGCAACTTCCTTTCGGGTTCCTTGAATGCAATCTCCTTTCCATCCCAACACACTAATCTCAACCAAACATCAAAGCCTTACTCTAAGTAACAAAATACAGAATCTTAACATTCAAAATGCAATCACAGGAACGCAATCCTCTTAGCATCTTATTGAACCAATGTAAAAGAAATAGCAGGTTAGCTAAATGAAATCAAAACAGCAACATGTTCTTCGTGCACTTGGAGAAATGGAAGCTGATATGATGAAGCAATTTCAAAACACATGATAAGCTTCAATGCTAACAAATGCCAATGAGTGTGGAGCTTGTGATTTGTTATGTAACAGCCTTAGGAAATGCAGACTCCATGAGCTGCAAACCGCACAACATTTTGACAAGAAAAATGTTCCAGTAAACATGGAAACAAGAGGGAAGACCTTAAGGCACAAGGGACAGATTGATTATCACAAAAAGATCACAAACAAAGAGGACAGAGACAGTGGTGTGGACAGGCAATTAACGAAGGAGCGTCTGCAATTTCTGATGGCTTCGAAATTTTTGCAACTTCATGCGGCAACAACAAGTTTTAACACCAAAAAATTCAACCATTCTCAAACCATCAAAAATCAAATCTTCGGAACATCAGAGATCACCTAAGAGAAAACCCACGGACCACATCCATTTCATTTTGGGGGAAGGAAAAAGATCTGTCCAGAATTTTGTGTGCCAATCTAGACGCAAGGCAAACCAAAATCCAAGCGACATGATCATCCACCATTCCTCCTATTTGGCCATGAGACAATGATGAAACCAGTTTCATCAAAGTCCAAACCGTGAAACAAGGAGGAACCGAAACATTTCTAGTCAAACACATGCACACATTCACTCTCATTCTCACAGCATTCAACATCGGACAGATTTTTCACTTTTAAAACCAAAACTAGCAAACTCATCAATCAATATACAAACGAACCCCAAACAATAACAAAACCAAAAAAAGTAGACCAAACCAGAACTTCAACCAAATCGAATCTCCAGTTTTTAGCCAAATCAGACGCAATATGCATATTAATTTAACAGAGACCCAGCAAATGAACCAAAACCCAGTTTCAGCTTAGCAAATTGGGCTCCATTTAGCGATAGGAATGAACAAGAAAAAAGAAGGTGGAAAGTTACCCGTTCACTGCTTTTAAATATGTATCCTCAGCAACAGGTGCCACGGCCGTAGAAGGAAAACAGCAACAGAAAAGGCAGCGCCACCACCAGAGCCGATATCGACGATATGGTCCTCGATGTTCCTCTTCTTGCAGAGGTTGGCAAAGAAGCAAGGCCAGTCGGGTTCCACAGTCACACTAGCATTCTTCACCAACGTAGCGATCTCCTCTGACGCTGCGGCCGCACTGCGTTTTTCCTTTCCCAGATTTCCTTTTTCTAAACCCTCGGTTCTCCTCTCGAAGCTTTTCTTCTCATGCTCGCCGCTCTCCCTGATTTCCTTCCCTCTTTTTTTCTTGCCGGTTGCTACCCTATTTTTCCAAACCCTAGCCGCTACTCCAATCTTCCCTTCTGTCTTTTTGCTCTCACCAAGCTCCTTCGACCTTCCCCTGAAACTTTCCAGATCGTTCCCTCTCTCTCCAGCTATCCTTTCTAAAACCTAGCCTTTTTCTCAGCCGTCATGCCTCTTTTCTTTTCTTTTTGTTTTCAAATCCTCAATCCTACAAGTGTCTCAATCTCCTCCCTCCTAAGTGATGTGTTGTCCAAATATAAAAGGGACACTTGTCCTAATGCATGTTCTCCATTTGTCTAGCCTGCAAACTTCCACTAATTTCACACATTATTTTGTATTTTTGTATTTTCATTTTTCCCTTTTTTCTTGAAATTTAGTATGAAGACAAAATAATAATAAAAATGAACTAGAACAAAAATAAAATAAAAACTCTAGAATTGAAACCAATAAAGCAAAAATTAAATGAATTAAACCAATAAAGTTAAAAAGTTAAAAAAATCAAAATTTTGGTGTCTACAGTTTGCCTCTCTTTGTCTGAGTTTTGAAAAAACTTGAGACAAAGAAGTAGACACCAAATACTTACCTGTGTTATTCGGCTGCGAACGACTCGAACGACTGACGTTTTTGACATGAGGACCGAGCCCTTTAACAGAATTTAAAATGGGACTGACCCGAACAAACTTTTGAATCGTGGGACTGACCCGAATAAAATTAAAATCATGGGACTGGCCCAAATAAAATTTAAAATCATGGGACTGAACCCGAATAAAATTTAAAATCATGGGACTGACCCGAATAAAATCTGAAATCATGGGACTGACCCGAATAAAATCTGAAATCATGGGATGACCCGAAAAATTTAAAATCATGGGACTGACCCGAATAAAATTAAATCATGGGGCTGACCCATCATGGGACTGACCCGAATAAAATTAAAATCATGGGACTGACCCGAATAAAATTAAAATCATGGGACTGGCCCGAATAAAATTTAAAATCATGGGACTGACCCGAATAAAATCTGAAATCATGGGACTGACCCGAATAAAATTAAAATCATGGGACTGACCCGAATAAAATTTAAAATCATGGGACTGACCCGAACAAAATTTAAAATGGAATGCACACTAGTGGGACTGACCCATGTTTAGTGGCAATAAAGATGAAATGCACGCTAGTGGGACTGACCCATGTTTAGCGGCAAAGAAAATAAAATGCTCACTGATGGGACTAACCCATGTTCAGTGGCAGCGGAAATGAAATGCTCACTGGTGGGACTGACCCATGTTCAGTGGCGATGAAAATAAAGTGCACACTAGTAGGACTGACCCATGTTTAGTGGCAAAGAAAAAGAAATGCACGCTAGTGGGACTGATGTAGACACCAAATTTTGGTTTCAAATTTGATTTTTATTCTTAATTAATTTTGGATTTATTTGTTTCGATTTTAGATTCATTTTTGGTGGACTCTTATTTCATGTCTCTTATTCTATCTTAATTAGTTTACAAGCATTTATTTTATCTGCTAATTTGAAAGAAAAAAGGAAAAAAGGAAAAGAAAATTGCAATTTTGTTGTTTATTATTTCTAGTTCATTCATTTTCATCCGATGTTAATTAAATTATTGGTTTTCATTTAATTTTATTACTATTTTTATCTACTAATTTGAAAAAAGGAAAATGATGAAAAAGAGGAAAATAATGAAAAAATGAAAAGAAAAATGAAAAATTGCCATTTTGCTGTTTATTATTTCTAGTTTATTTATTTTTATCTGATTGTTGGTTTTTACTTAATTCTGTTATCATTTTGCTAAATTACTTTTTAGGAAAAGGGAAAAAGGGAAAAGAAGGAAAAGAGAAAGAAAGTTAGCATTTCGTTTTATCTTAATTAGCATTTCTGTTTTTTTTATTACTTTTATCATTATTATTTATTATTAGGTAATTAGTTATCTATATTAATTAGTTATTATTTAAAAAAAAAAATGGTGCGGCATGCACGCTGCAATTTTTTACAGCGTGCAAAGGACGGCCACGAAGCTACTTTGGAGGGCTGGATTTTGAGGCCAAGCAGGCCTTTCATCCTCACCATTGGGGTGAGGGTTTAGAAGGTTGAGAGCTGGATATAAAAGGCAAAGGAAGGAGTAGCCGCAAGGGAGAGGTTTTAGAGAGTAACAGCTGTGAAAAGAAAACAGAAACCAGAGAGGATAGTTGACGGTGGGGACCTTGAGAGAAGAACAGAGAGAGAGAGGTTGGCTGTGAGCAAGGCTGGGTTTAGAAAGGACGGAGGACGGCTGGAAAGGGAGAGAGGGAGAGGTAGGCAGTTGCAAAATCTTTGGCCGAAAGAAAAAGCTCGACGGCTGGGAAGAGTTTGGGTTTGCAAGAAGGTGACCGATCCTTATCGTCGTTGCTTCATTGACGTCCCTTTGAAGATCAGCCAGAAACCATTTCAGCAATCATCCCACGCTTCATTAAGGTAAGATCCTTATCTTTTATGGTAGAAAGCTGTCTTCTTTATCGATTATTTGCTTCTGTCTTTGCTGCTGTGATTAGTTGATGGTGCTTTGCTGATAAAGTTGTGATGTTTGGAGCCTATGTGTTGAATCAGTAGGTCTCATTTGAATTTTACTGTACGATTGTGTTTTGGTCGAACAAAAAATTACAGAAAGTTTGCAGCTTTGCCTGTTTTGTGCTTAGAATCTTTTACCGCAAGTTCGCTCTCTTCTTTGCTGCATTTTGTCCGTTGGTTTTGTTCAAATCTTCAAAACAGTTCATGCTTGGGTGGCATTTGATGATAATGGGGGTGAATTCCTTGCATTTGGTTTTTGGATGACAAACTGGTAGAGTTTTTTTCGCATGCAGATATATTTAAGCTAAGATAAAAAGAAGTAAAAACTGCTGCACTCGGTTTTATTCTTTGTTGTTCTTCCCGTGACACTGTCTTCAAGTGATTCTCTGTCATCTAGTTAATCTGATATTTGAAGAAAGAGGTGGGTGAATGGTTGATAGTGAGCCTATTTGTTTGGTCTAAGCCATAGATGTTTTGATGGGAGCCACACGATGTGGAGCTGCAAATTTTGCAGCAGAACAAAAGCCTTTTGTTTGCATTCCTTTTGTTTTTTTTTTTTTCCTTTCGGCAGCTGCTCGGAAAAAGTAAAATTTATTTGGCTGTTTGATTTTTATGTTGGTAAGAGGAATCAGATAAGGGGTGTTGGTTTTGCATTTTGGGGGCTGAAATGGAAAGCGGCCGAAAGAATGCTTTGCTGAAAAAAGATAATTTCCGGTTCCCAATTTTTACATCGGTGTTTTCCAGAATTTTGCACTAGTTCTTTCCATGCCTGAGTTCCTTCCCAGGTCCTTGCTTGTTGGGATATCCAATTCATGTCTTGCTTGTTTGTTTACTTGGGTTAATGCATATGCTTGGCTATGAATCTGGTCTTGGAAGGTGAAACCAAGAAAAGTTGCAGCAATTCACCAAAACTGTTTAGCTATCTATCTTGCTAGTTTTTCAGTTTTGCAGCATGAATTAGGAAGAACAAACCAAAGTTGCTGGATTTTGTTCTAGCATATGAATGTTTCTTGTTTTCTGGATTTTTGTTTTCCGAAGAGAGGGAAGAATGTTTGATCTCCTTACAAATTTCCTCATTTGTTTGGATTGTGTTAGCTTAGGTGTGTCATTGCTTGGCTGGGAAAATGCATTTCAACCTGCAAAATCAGTTTCATATGCTTCCAGATTTTTGACTTGCTGAACGTATTTCATTTCTTGCTTGCACTGGATTTTGCTAAGTTTTTCTGTTGGATTGAATGATGGCTTGCTGCCTGGTTTGAAGCCTTGTGTTTGGACTTGATTATGTTTGAAAGCTGGCTTGACAAGGTGCCGAATTGCAGAAGGTCTTCATCCGAAAATTATAGAAGCAAAGAAAGCTTCGGTTTGCCGAAAGCTTCATATGCTTGATGAAACCTTGTTGCAGCTTGATTTTGCATCATTTCTTGCTGTGTTTTCCTGGTTTGAATGTCCAAGTTGTGTGTTGTGTTGTTTAATTCAAAGCTTTGATCATTGGTTTGAGAAAGTTTGTGCAAAGCTTGAGTTAGTTTTCTGAAATTTATGGTTGAAGATGAAAGTGCAGCCGACATTCTAGTTGCAGCAAGTTTTAAATTGCAGAAGCATTCTTTACGTATATGCATGCTTTGCATGAAGAAATAATTTCCAAAAATTACACTCCAACCCCTTGGCTTCTAACTCATGCTACTATGGCCCATGAGATTGGAAAATTTCCTCAATTTTATCCCTTCAACATGTTAGCTTTCCTCGGATTACTTTTGTTTGACTCATGGAAAGGCTTTTTATGAATTTTAAGATGAAATAAGTAAGTGTAATAGTTTTGGGAAGAGTTCTTAGCTTGATTTTCCATTTGATTAAGATCTTGGCTAATTTCATCGTTTAAGTCTAATAAATTGTTTTTTTCCATTTCTTTTTGAGAAGTTTAGCGCTTGCTTTGGATAGATTCTACTTTGAGTCATCAGTTTAGTTTAGAGCTCTTTCTTCCTTTGGATTCCTTCCCACTCTAATTTCTTGAATGATAATGTTCTTTTATGAAAATACTTTAAGTGATCCCTTGTTAGGTTAATTTTCATTACGTGTTTAATTTTATTTCTTCGGTTTGATTTTTATTCCATGTTTAATGCTCATTTCATGCTTAATTTCCATTTTTTTGTGTTTAATAGTTGTTTCATGTGATTATTTGATAATTTAAGTGGTACCTTGACCTTTTTATTATTTTGGAGGGTAAATTAGTAAGTTCACCTCATTAGGGCGTCAATTCAAGGGAGGTACACTCTATTCCTCATTTGCACTCCATTTGACCCTACGTGCTCCTACGTGTTATGTGAATATGCATGTCTACTTCGCTTTCCTTGCCTTTCCTTAATTCCTTACATTTATTTCGTTTACTTTTGCTTTTTATTTAAGTTATTCATTATGGGGTATGTGTACACCTCTTGGCTTGTAATAGATAGGGCCTGGCGAGCATTTGGTCCATTTTCCCCTTCCCCTTTTGTTTTAGTTAGCAAATGTAATAGATTCATTAGCTTGGTTGCATGCCTATGTGTTATGTGTTAAGTGCTTTATTAGGCTTTTTGCATCTAGTCGAGCATGCTAAGTGTTATGTGCTACGTGTTTATAAGTGATTTGCATGTCTACTCGCTTTTTATAGTCATGAATGAATGTGATGGATGAATGGACGTCACCACACTAGTTCAATGCTAGTTGTGGCCCCTTTTTCCGTCACCGCACTAGCCCAACGCTAGTTGTGGTTCCTTGTTCCGTTTCCGCTAGTCCAATGCTAGTAGGAATTCATAGAAAGGGCTAGTCCAACGCTAGACCCAATAGGCCGTCCCTTTCGATAATGCATATTTGCATGTTCACACTACATTTTTCTTAGTTTTTATCATTTGGCATGCTCCTCCCACCCTTTCCCCCTCATCTTAGGATTTTGCATTTTCATGCTAGTCATAGGGTCCATTTGCTTGAGAGTCCCCTTTCGATAAGGGAAACGAGCGAGTGTGGCTACACAAATAGCCTTAGCACGCTAGTTCCCCCTTCTAATCAAAGGGAAGATTAAAGTCACAAAGTTAGGACTCCCCGTTCCCATCTTGATGCATTCCTATAGGATTCATGCATTTTTCATTCACGATCACATACACTTACTTTATATTCTCTCTCTTTTTCTACATTCTCACTTCACACTACTTTTACACATTTTCATTCAACTACTCACACTCTATACCATATCACTCGCACACATGCACTTTATGTTGTTTTCACATTATCATTCTTTACTCACCTTACCTTGTAAATACATTTGCACACCTCCACTTTTCTCACTTCACATAAACTTACATTTTCACATGACATGCACTCCATTCATTTTTACGTCATTTAGGATTACGTGTGACCTCTCCAAAGGCTCATTAGTGGGCTTCGCAATTAATGTGATTGGCACCACTCAACCTTTGAAGAGAAATTTCCCCGTGTCCCCCTAGGTCTAGGTTTTTGCATTCATATAGTCATATCCAACATGCGATACATACCTTGGGTAGAAAAATTAGGAAAGGTGGGGCTAAATCACGCAACTAGCCTTGGCTAGGTCGAAGGGGTGCCTTGGATTTTTATCCTT
This sequence comes from Coffea eugenioides, assembly GCF_003713205.1. Lineage (NCBI taxonomy): Eukaryota > Viridiplantae > Streptophyta > Magnoliopsida > Gentianales > Rubiaceae > Coffea > Coffea eugenioides. The sequence continues at coordinate 51,955 of NW_020861745.1, forward strand.
GCCTTCCCCTTCGTCAAATGTGACCCCCGAACCTTTTTCTTTGATTTGCGTAGACTAGGAGTCGTTTAAAAAAGGGTTTTCTACATTTTCCTTTGAAAAATTCATTTTTTTAGGTGACTTGGTACACCTTAACTCTATACCAAGTGGCGACTCCGATTTTGTTTTTAAAAACCCCTTTTTTAAACTTCATTTGGCCAAATCGTCGCATTTTTAAGTCCCATGGCCTTTTATTTTTCATTTACACACATTCACATATTCCACATTACTCACACCACACACATCATCAAAAAAGTGGGGCGCGACAACTGACCCATGTTTAGCGGCAATGAAAATGAAATGCTCACTGGTGGGACTGACCCATGTTCAGTGGCAATGAAACATGAAATGCACGCTAGTGGGACTGACCCATGTTTAGCGGCAATAAAAACATAAAATGCACGCTAGTGGGACTGACCCATGTTTAGTGGCAAAGAAAATAAAATGCTCACTGGTGGGACTAACCCATGTTCAGTGGCAGCGGAACATGAAATGCACGCTAGTGGGACTGACCCATGTTTAGCGGCGATGAAAATGAAATGCTCACTGGTGGGACTGACCCATGTTCAGTGACGATGAAAACGAAAAATGCGCACTAGCGGGACTAACCCACGGCTAGTGGCGATGAAAAATGAAATGCTCACTAGTGGGACTGACCCACGGCTAGTGGCGATGTAAATGAAATGCTCACTAGTGGGACTGACCCAACGGCTAGTGGCAGTATAAGAGAAATACTGGTATGTATAAAGAGACTGTATAAGACTTGCTCGAAAAAAACTTATCCAAAGATTTGCCCCAGTGTGATGAATTGGTCAGTGGGATTAAACCCAAGCCTGCCTTAATTGGTCAGTGGGATTAAACCCAAGCCTGCCTTGAGAATTGGTCGGTCAGTGGGATAGCACCCGAGCCAGCCTTGACAAATTGGTCGGTCAGTGGGATAGCACCCGAGCCTGTCGGAGATAGAATAAAACACACACGTTAGTGAGATAAACTCGATGCTAACGGTGGTAGAACAAAAATGCACACGTTAGTGAGATAGACTCAATGCTAACGGTGGCGAAGTCGGTGAATTAAATGTGGTTGTGAAGAATGGGGAATGGAAGGGTGCGCGGCGGGCGCTGAGATTTCATCAACAAGAAATTGAAATTTGTCAAGGAACAAGAAATTAAATTCAAGTTTGATTTTTGAGAATCTTTTCGAAAATAATTTGCCCCAGTTTCCACCAATTATTGTGCAACCGATCAATTGATTTGCATTACGGCATGGTTGCTCCTCCTTGAGGCCTTGATTCGTAAGATTCTGACTTACGCTCCTTCGTCGATTTCAGCCATGGATACCTGCACAAGGGGGCTTGCCAAAATACAACATGCAACTACTACTCATGGAAGGAGCATTGTGATTGATTTGAAAGTCTTGCTTGACTCTTTGACGAAATCCTCAAATGGACTATAAAAAATTTGCCCCAGTGTGGGCTTATTTTGTGAAATCTTACAAATGAAAATTTGCCCCAGTATGGGCCCATTTTGCAAAATCTCTCAAATGAAAATTTGCCCCAGTGCGGGCTCCTTTGACTGCAAAATTTGTTTGGATGACTCTCCATTTATTTGAACACTATGTTTCCTAACAGAAAATTTCATGATGAATTTCTCACAATAAAACCAAATCACAGAAGATTTCTTCCTCACCTTGGCATTGGTGCTTAGGGTAACGGGTCACCACTTGCAGGACCAATCAAGTGGGCGTTATTTCTGATTTTGAGGTGGCTAAAGGAAATGGGAGGTCAAGATTTGTCTTATTCTTGTGCCCAAATAGTATGTAATCACATCTTAGTGAAAGCAAATAGTTTGTCACCCTTATTTCTTAAGAAAACGTAGTCCACATATAAGCTTTATAGGCTTGCAACAATATGGATGGAAACGATAGCTAAACATGTGAAAACTGGTCATAGCCTTATGATCACGAATGATTGATGGACTCCTTAGAAGCATGACCTTTGTTTTGAGTTGTCATGAAGGAATAAGTCAACGATGGACTTTTATGGGCTTGTAATGTGGCTTGAAGACGATAGTTAAAGAAATAATTTTCAAGGACATTGCACCGAAGATCGCGTTTCTCTCAAAATTACCCTCATTTTGGACTCCAAGATCTTGGACTTTTTTTGACTTTTTATCATCACTCAACAGGGTCTTTCAGCATCAAATCTTTTCCATTTTCTTTGCATTTATTTTCTCTCGTTTTTTCTTTTTCCTTTTCCTTTTTTCAAAAGCGCCCTCGCGGGGTTTCACATGAAGAGCAGTGTCAACCTCATACCTAATCAATTCAGAAATACATTCAAAAAATTTCTTGGCATCAGTATATGAACATCACTTGCCAATTAGAACATTCCTTGACGGAGATATTGCAAAGAACAAAAGTCAGGACTTTTGGCTTTTGTAATTGGGTCAGGTGGGGTGCTTAGAAAAGTTAAGGCTTGAAAGCGGATTTCAAAAACGGTTTGAAGAATCCGAGATCGCATTGTTGTATCAACCCCCTTTTAGGGTTAAATCAGAACTGGCCCCAGTTTATGCTCAATTGAGGCTTTTTCTCTTTCATTTTTCCTCTTTTCTCTTTTCGGCCTTCTGCCATTCTTTGAAATTTTTTAAAAAATTTGCCCCATTCTATTTTTGAACTGAGGTTCTCTTTTCTCTTTTCTTTTGATTTTTGTTGCTTTTCACTTTTCACCTTTTGGGACTTTTCTTTCTTTTTTAAACTTGCCCCAGTGTGGGGTTTGCGATTCTCAGGGGTTGCCAAACGAAATAATTTATTCTGAAAGCTCAAAAGGGATAACTAGGGATAGAATGTTTGATTGAAAAAGAAGAGGGCCTGACTTTTATTTCGTTCCTTACAATAACTCTGAAAGGAAACTTTCTTTAATGCGAAATTTCTTGCATGTATCTGAATTAACTGACTGAGGAAGACCCTTGTTCATCCATATTTGTGAATCATAGGTGATTTGCCGGACACCCTTCCTTCTTTTTTCTCTTTCTCTCTTTTCTTTTAATTTTAGCATTTTTTTTCTCCGTTTTGGAAAATTCTCCAATCTTCCTCCCCAATGTGGGGTACGATCATAGATGCTTTGAAAAGAACCACCAATTTTAGCTCAAATGGGGATGCAAGGGATAAATGGTGTTTAGGTTGTAGAAACGATGGCCAAAGTATCATTCTTACACCTCATGACAACCAAAGTAACGAAATGCTCATTGAAAATCCATTCCCTTTTTTGATATTTGAAAATTTTCCAATGAAGGATAATGATCATCAAGGCGCTTATTTGAAACGAAATTATTCTTTTATAGGCTCAAATGGGAGATCAAATAATAAAATCTGTATAGGTAGAAAAACGAATGCTCGAAGTATCATTCCAAATTTTCCAAGAAAGTTAGAATAATGCACATTTTTGCTTTCACTTAGATGTGGTTTGAACTAGATTAGGCACAATGAACATTTTCAAGCAAAAGTTGCGCAAATTTGGATAAGCGGGTGAATTGGCTCTCGTACTCCGCTACAGATTGGGTCCCCTGACGAAGCCGAATAAATTCATCTTCCTTCCGCTCCTAAACTAGAGGAGGGAAGAATTTGGCATTGAATTCCCGCATAAAATTCACCCAGGTCCTGGGCGTTTGTTCCCATTCCCACTTTTGCCGAATAACGTTCCACCAGGAACGGGCCGCCCCTTCTAGTTGGAAGACGGCAAAAGTCACCTGCCTTTCTTCGGTGTAATGCAGGGCCGCAAAGATATCCACCATCTTCTCGAGCCACCTTTCGGCGACATCCGGGTCGGGCCCCCCACGAAACTTGGGTGGAGCAAACTTTTGAAATCTTTCGAGAGTTCTGTCCTCGCTCTCGGTATGGTTGCCAGGGTTTCCAGGATTAGGGTTCGGATTTTGCCCCTGTTGCTCCACCTCTTGTGCCAGCAAGTTGGTCATTTGCTGCATAGCGGCAGCTATTTGCACATTGGGGTCAACCCTCGGTTCAGGATTAGGTCCAGATGAGGTTTTCCCAGCACCCCTGTCCGGCGTGGGTTGCCTACGCCCGCGCCCACGTTCCTGGCCACTACGTGTGCCCTCCATTAATCTTAGTCAATCTAGGGGTGCAAACATAATAGTAAAGATAATTATAAGCATGAGGTACACACAGATAAAAAACATATATACACATAACTGGACCAAACCAGTCTCACAATAGCAGTCAATTAAAGACAAATGTGAGAGATCCATGAAAGTAGCGGGATCATCCGAAAGTACTATAGACAGACTAGGTCACGAGTACAAAAAGAACTCACGAACAGCTTTTCCCCCTCTAGGGCTCCGTCCATAATCTACGACAACAACACCATCTATATCTTAATCAAGGTTGATCACACTTAACCACACCCGAACAGACCATATGAAGTTCCATAGAATCACCTTTCTAGTTCGCCTAAGTCCTTCCTAACCTAGGCCCTCATTGAGTTAGTAGCCGGGCACGAGAATCTCAATTAAGATAATTCACAACTCGAGCCGGCCGGTCCCAAGCGTAAATCATCCATATTAAAGATTCCTACCCGACATACATACCTAGCTCCCTCAAGTCCCATGATAATGATCCAAAAATACATTTAGGGTTTCAATCAATGAGCTATACAAAAGATATGTCCAACTAGCTCAATTCGGCAACCAATTGTCAAATCCAGTCCAAAAGTATTTATTTTCCTGTAAGGAAAACAAAAGAACGGAAAGGGGTGAGCTTGCGCTCAATGAGGTACCAGACATATAGTAGTAAGAAACATGGAACTTCATATTCAATGAATCACATATGTGCATCAAATAAAGAAGTGAACAAACACCATAGACAGAAAGGATACGGGTGGCTCTCAGGAGCCAAATTCCCATTCGCTTCACCGAAACTTGATCGAAATAACAGTTGACACTCCGTCAACGTTACAGAAGTAACCAATACCGTAGACTCCACTTTCTTCGACTCCTTCCACCTCATATACCCCCACCGGGCCCGAAATCCAATCAGATCAGAATTGGTAATACTCAAGTATATCGGAATCAAGGGTCTCAATACCCAAAGATCCCAAAACAGACTACCGTGGATCGTTATCTAATCGACCAGGCCCTTGCCGGCCCGACTCGAGTAACTGGCCACAGGTGTTGAGCTCAGAGGTCCCAGAAAGGTCGTTGGATACAAGCTTCCAAACGACGTCAGAACAGATACAGATCCAGATACAGATAACAGATACAGATACGCCCTCAAAATTGGCATATGAACAGACAAGAGAACGAGTGTGATAAAGTACATCCTCGCCTCCCTTTTTTTCAAAACCGTATTTGGTTCCAACAGTCATAAATCAAGTATTTCAGAAATTCAGATATTTCACATAACGGGTAGAAGGTTGTGAGAACCCATAAAAACCCTAATCTTTTCCGAGGGTTTTATTTCCTTTAATGGCATGTTTTCTGCGTTTTCTGGCTTAGGAAATTTTCCTGATGAATTTTTATGAGTAATTATAGTTTTTAGATGATTTTCCTAGCATTGGGTAGTTTTTGAAAAATTAGAATATATATTGGACGTGGGACCCACTAGTGCGAAAAGTTCGGAAAAATTCGGCCAATTAGATTAAATTCCGGATACTGTGTAAAATTTATCGGGTGTTAAGAGATAAGTAGAGTGTGTGATATGATTGATGTGAGAGAGAAAAAAAGAAGTGATAAGAGTGCATTAATGGAGTGACATGTGTCACACAACCATTGGTTGGACATTGTTGGCAACAATTCACACTTTTGACTTTTGACCAAATTGAGTAAATATCTTGAAAAATTGCTCAAAAATCACCATTTTTCTTCTCCTTCATGGCCGATTCTTCCTTGAGCAAAGAAGAAAGAAATTCTTCAACTTTCTAGTTTCCATTTCACTCAATCTTCCAAAACCAACCACATAACTTAGATTCTACTCCATAAAATTCCTCCCTTGGGTGCTAGTAAGTAGTTTAGTGAAGTTTGTTTGAAGACTTAAGGTGTCCAACATCTTCCTCTCTCTTGATTACTTGGTAAGTGGTATATGAACACCCTCCTATATTTAATGATGTTGAATTTATGCCTAATGGTGGCTTAAGTGAGGGATTATGTGTTTTATTTCTTGATTTGAAGTGAATTGGTTGAGTTTTTTTATTTTTTGAGGAATTTTCTGGTTTCATATGTTCTTGATGGTGTGGTTGTTTTTGATGGTTGGTAATAAGGGGCTTTGACTCTAGTAGGTGTGAATTGTTGATAAATGCAATCAATTTTGGATTTGGATTGAATTGAGAAATGTTAGGGTTTCAAAACCCCTAATTCTGTCCGATTTTGGATCATAGAGTTAGAGGCCGAATTGGAATTTTCTCAAAACATGCAAGTTGTAGGTATTGATGAGTTTGAAGTGCCTGCAAAATTCCATGGCATTTGGAGTAGTATAGAGTGAGTTATACCGTTTTTACTGTTGCTGTTCTGGGTGATCAGAATGTGCGAACTGTGCTTGTAATCGTCTGTTTTGGCTGGAATTGCTTTGGATTTGGATGTTGGTGTCTTCTGATGAAATGTAGCTTGATGTCCTAGCTACCATATGACTTTGGAATTTCTGTATTTGGACCTGTATAGACTGACTTGGACTGATTACAGTTTTGTGTGATTTGGGAACCTGCAATTACGGTTCTGGCTTGGTTTTCTGCATTTTGGACCTAGTTGTGCTAGGATTTGGACTGAGTGGCCTTCTAGATTGTTGTAGCCCTGTCTTTTATCTTCGAGATGGTGGGTCTTACGCCCTCATCCGATAAGTGTAGCGCATTTTGTGCCATTACCGCATTAGGAGGCGAAAACTGTTTTTGTTGTTGGATCAAATGAGTTCCATTTGCTAAAATTTATGGTTTGCTATTATGCTTGTTTATGCATATGAAACCCTATTGGGTCATAATTGGCTTGGCTTTGTGACTCGTTATCGAGTCTCATTGCATTTGTTTACATGTTCTAGGGCGTGACGGTGGTTCACGACATTCTCCTGACGGAAGTGCATGAAATAGCACTGAATTGATTTGTGAGTATACTACTCACTTGAATGTTACAATGTGGCTTTTCTATATGTGATTTTGATGCCTTGAAGGTTTATTTGGCTATTGGAATTGATTGAGGTGAGGGTGTACTTGACCGCCCTCACCCCTTGTGATACCGTTAATGACTGATTACCGTTTTACTGAAATACTGCACTTGCTATATGAGATATTGAATTCCATTCATGGAAAACTGATTTGGTGTCGTTTGGACGAATGTCCAACGGCCTTACTGTATTACTGAGCTCAACCCCGTAGGTAGTCAATTGGATCGAGCCGGCGAGGGCTTGGTCGTGAATATTGACGTGCCACGGGGACTGTACTGGGGAATCTTGTAGTAATGAGACTCTTGGTTCCGGTATACTCGAGTATTACCAAAATGACTGATTGGAGTGCGGGCCCGGTTGGGGTATGTTTGGTGGAAGGAATGGGAGTAAAGTGGGTTCTATGGTTGGTACTCATAAACATTGACGGAGGGTCAATGAGATTGGATCAAGAATGTAAGCGTGGAAATGGGCTCTTGAGAGCCATCCGTATCCTTTTACCGACTTGTTTTAATTCTTAATTGTGTACTCGAAATGAAAGATTATGCTTATATGATCCTTGTGCTTATGTGGTAGTAACTCACTGGGCTTAAGCTCATTCCGTTCCATTTGTTTTCCTTACAGGAAAATGACCACTTTTGGAAAGGTTATACTTGTTGGTTGTCAAGTTGAGCTCATGTAAATGCATCTTTTGGATAGCTCTTCGAATGAAACCTTAATGTGTATTGGGTTCACTTTCTTTTGATTGGCAAACCGAACATGTATATTCGTAGTGAATGATTTTTGATATGCCGTTTTGGCTTGAAGATGTTACATTTCAATGTGTGTATGTTTGGTTGATATTTGGTTGAATTTTGGATCAACTCGTATTTCAAACGGCGAAAGAAAAATTTTGGCTACTCTCGGCCTAGTATCTGGATTCTGACGTGTCCAGCACTATTCATCTTCGGCTTCGAATTTTTGTTTTTATTTATTTTGTGATTTTGACATATTTGCGCACGTTGGTATGTTCCGGAACGTAATAGATCGACGTAAACTGATCCGTTAGTCCTGGCGAGAGCTGGGCAGGCTGTCCGCTAACCCCTTTGGTTCGCCTTAGGGGAAAGTGGGGCTGTTACAATTGGTATCAGAGCCACTTCGCGTGGTCTCTGCGCGGAGTGAGACTGGGCCAAGTGGTGTTGTGGTCCTAATGTCATGAATATGTCTAAGTGCTCATTTGAGCATAAGTTATGAACCGGGCATGTGATAAGTGTACGAATCATTATCATGGGACTCGAGGAAGTTAGGGATGTATGTCGGGTAGGAATCTTTAATAAGGATGGTTTACTCTTGGGACCGGCCGGCTCGAGTTGTGAATTATCTTAGATGGGATTCTTGCGCCCGGATACGAAAGATATGAGGGCTAAGGCCATTCCTTGGGGAAATCGTCTATGTTTGTTTCTGCCTTGCCTGTACTTGACTCGACTGCTTGTATATATGTGTGTGGCTTGATCTTGCTTGGCTTGTATATATACGTTTGTGATATGAACTACTTGGGACTGACCTCGAACTACCTGAGATTGATCTTGAGCTACCTGAGACCGACTAGACTGAACTTCCTTGAGACGTGACCCTGTTAGGCGAGTGTGTTCATACGTACTCACTGAATATATGGTATGTGACCTGTAGGTGGACTTGAATTTTATGACTATTTACGAATGTGAATTGCTGGACAGAGGTTAGGCCAGTGTGTTCTTACCTGTACTATGATCCTTGAACTTGACCTTGTACTCTTATTTGTGTTCATGCTCCCTGAACGTGTAATATGTGACCCTAGCGGTTGAACTTCTTTGTACTCATGTGGTTGTAGACCGGCTACTACTTTTCTGTAGCGGTTGAACTGAACCTCTCTGGTGGGGCATTGCCTGTTGTGTTGTACAGCACCGCCATTCTTCTGGCGAGGTATGCCTGTTGTGTTGTCCAGCACCACCAGGGATGAAATACTTGAACGGAGGCTCTCTGGCGAAGTTTAGCCGTTGTGCGAACTTGTTGTGTTGTCCAGCACCGCCAGGGACCAATACTTGAACTAAGGCTTTTGGTGAAGTATAGCCGTTGTGCTAGCTTGTTGTGTTGTCCAGCACCACCAGGGCCAACTTACTGAACTGAAATTCTTTGGTGAAGCATAGCCGTTGTGCTAGCTTGTTATACCCTGAATGTCTTCCCCATATCTGGGACATTAAGTCCGATTTCAAGCCTTTTGCCTGTTTTATCTGGTTACGCGATTAACTCCCTACTGGACCACTGGACCATGACTATTTGATAAGTTGGATTGGCGTGAAACTGAGTACTTGAATTTGATAAGTGATTTACAAGATCATGAATTGTGATAAGTAAGATTAGAATGTTTCTTAGTATTTGACTGACTTTGGGAAAAACAACTTGGACCTGGTGAATACGAGTTGGAGTAGATGGAATTCTACTGCTTGCTTGGTTTCTGAGCGATATCTTGACCGGCTTTATATAGGAGTTAGAATGTCGAGGATGACATTCTTTTAAGGGGGAGAGAGTGTGAGAACCCATAAAAACCCTAATCTTTTCCGAGGGTTTTATTTCCTTTAATGGCATGTTTTCTGCGTTTTCTGGCTTAGGAAATTTTCCTGATGAATTTTTATGAGTAATTATAGTTTTTAGATGATTTTCCTAGCATTGGGTAGTTTTTGAAAAATTAGAATATATATTGGACGTGGGACCCACTAGTGCGAAAAGTTCGGAAAAATTCGGCCAATTAGATTAAATTCCGGATACTGTGTAAAATTTATCGGGTGTTAAGAGATAAGTAGAGTGTGTGATATGATTGATGTGAGAGAGAAAAAAAGAAGTGATAAGAGTGCATTAATGGAGTGACATGTGTCACACAACCATTGGTTGGACATTGTTGGCAACAATTCACACTTTTGACTTTTGACCAAATTGAGTAAATATCTTGAAAAATTGCTCAAAAATCACCATTTTTCTTCTCCTTCATGGCCGATTCTTCCTTGAGCAAAGAAGAAAGAAATTCTTCAACTTTCTAGTTTCCATTTCACTCAATCTTCCAAAACCAACCACATAACTTAGATTCTACTCCATAAAATTCCTCCCTTGGGTGCTAGTAAGTAGTTTAGTGAAGTTTGTTTGAAGACTTAAGGTGTCCAACATCTTCCTCTCTCTTGGTTACTTGGTAAGTGGTATATGAACACCCTCCTATATCTAATGATGTTAAATTTATGCCTAATGGTGGCTTAAGTGAGGGATTATGTGTTTTATTTCTTGATTTGAAGTGAATTGGTTGAGTTTTTTATTTTTTGAGGAATTTTCTGGTTTCATATGTTCTTGATGGTGTGGTTGTTTTTGATGGTTGGTAATAAGGGGCTTTGACTCTAGTAGGTGTGAATTGTTGATAAATGCAATCAATTTTGGATTTGGATTGAATTGAGAAATGTTAGGGTTTCAAAACCCCTAATTCTGTCTGATTTTGGATCATAGAGTTAGAGGCCGAATTGGACTTTTCTCAAAACATAAAAGTTGTAGGTATTGATGAGTTTGAAGTGCCTGCAAAATTTCAGGGCATTTGGAGTAGTATAGAGTGAGTTATGCCATTTTTACTGTTGCTGTTCTGGGTGATCAGAATGTGCGAACTGTGATTGTAATCGTCTGTTTTGACTGGAATTGCTTTGGATTTGGATGTTGGTGTCTTCTGATGAAATGTATCTTGATGTCCTAGCTACCATATGCCTTTGGAATTTCTGCATTTGGACCTGTATAGACTGACTTGGACTGATTACAGTTTTGTGTGATTTGGGAACCTGCAATTACGGTTCTGGCTTGGTTTTCTGCATTTTGGACCTAGTTGTGCTAGGATTTGGACTGAGTGGCCTTCTACATTGTTGTAGCCCTGTCTTTTATCTTCGAGATGGTGGGTCTTACGCCCTCATCCGATAAGTGTACCGCATTTTGTGCCATTACCGCATTAGGAGGCGAAAACTGTTTTTGTTGTTGGATCAAATGAGTTCCATTTGCTGAAATTTCTGGTTTGCTATTATGCTTGTTTATGCATATGAAACCCTATTGGGTCATAATTGGCTTGGCTTTGTGACTCGTTATCGAGTCTCATTGCATTTGTTTACATGTTCTAGGGCGTGACGGTGGTTCACGACATTCTCCTGACGGAAGTGCATGAAATAGCACTGAATTGATTTGTGAGTATACTACTCACTTGAATGTTACAATGTGGCTTTTCTATATGTGATTTTGATGCCTTGAAGGTTTATTTGGCTATTGGAATTGATTGAGGTGAGGGTGTACTTGACCGCCCTCACCCCTTGTGATACCGTTAATGACTGATTACCGTTTTACTGAAATACTGCACTTGCTATATGAGATATTGAATTCCATTCATGGAAAACTGATTTGGTGTCGTTTGGACGAATGTCCAACGGCCTTACTGTATTACTGAGCTCAACCCCGTAGGTAGTCAATTGGATCGAGCCGGCGAGGGCTTGGTCGTGAATATTGACGTGCCACGGGGACTGTACTGGGGAATCTTGTAGTAATGAGACTCTTGGTTCCGGTATACTCGAGTATTACCAAAATGACTGATTGGAGTGCGGGCCCGGTTGGGGTATGTTTGGTGGAAGGAATGGGAGTAAAGTGGGTTCTATGGTTGGTACTCATAAACATTGACGGAGGGTCAATGAGATTGGATCAAGAATGTAAGCGTGGAAATGGGCTCTTGAGAGCCATCCGTATCCTTTTACCGACTTGTTTTAATTCTTAATTGTGTACTCGAAATGAAAGATTATGCTTATATGATCCTTGTGCTTATGTGGTAGTAACTCACTGGGCTTAAGCTCATTCCGTTCCATTTGTTTTCCTTACAGGAAAATGACCACTTTTGGAAAGGTTATACTTGTTGGTTGTCAAGTTGAGCTCATGTAAATGCATCTTTTGGATAGCTCTTCGAATGAAACCTTAATGTGTATTGGGTTCACTTTCTTTTGATTGGCAAACCGAACATGTATATTCGTAGTGAATGATTTTTGATATGCCGTTTTGGCTTGAAGATGTTACATTTCAATGTGTGTATGTTTGGTTGATATTTGGTTGAATTTTGGATCAACTCGTATTTCAAACGGCGAAAGAAAAATTTTGGCTACTCTCGGCCTAGTATCTGGATTCTGACGTGTCCAGCACTATTCATCTTCGGCTTCGAAATTTCATTTTTATTTTATTTTGTGATTTTGACATATTTGCGCACGTTGGTATGTTCCGGAACGTAAATAGATCGACGTAAACTGATCCGTTAGTCCCTGGCGAGAGCTGGGCAGGCAGTCCGCTAACCCCTTTGGTTCGCCTTAGGGGAAAGTGGGGCTGTTACACAGGTAGTGGAACACTCACCGGGGTCAGTACAGATACCTCCCAAAAGAGAGCTTTAATCACCAAGAAACCCTAAAATAATCCAAGGAAAACAATTGAAGGTTCCACTTTCAAAAATCGAGTATATAGAATGCACATGTGAGGCTCGACTACCAGTTGTATGCCTCGCCAACTAATTACTAAAGCAAGGGTGCAAAACATGATTTTTGGAAACGAAAAGGTAACATGAAGACCTAGGCTCAAACAACCGAAAAGCCCTTCGCTCAAATCACAAGTAAATCCAACTAGCCTTCAAGTAAAATTTCGGCAGCATATCCCTTGTGTTTACCTATTTTCCAGCCATCTTGGCTTCATTATTTCCTCAAATCAGTCCCAACATCTCGTACAAAAATAATCTCATTCCCAAAAGCCGTTCACTAGGCTTAATGGCATTCAAGTACAAAATTTAGCTAGGAAATGACCGGATATGAAAGTCAAGCCCTAAACTATTCAAATAAACACAATAAGACTCGATTACAAATCATAAACCAATTCCAAATACTACCAAAATAGGGTTCCAAAAGCACACACAAGCAATAGAGGAAACCAGAAAAATCCGGAAATGGAACTAGCTTTATCCCTGAAAAAAAACAGTTTTTGACGTCATTTTGCGGTAATGGCACCAAAGGCACTAAGATTATCGGATGAAGGTCCAAGACCCACTTTTTCGAAGCTAAGAGATAGGGCTACAATATTTCAGAAGGTCACTCAACCCAGTTTCGAGTGTAACCAGGTCAAAAATGCAATCTACTACACCAGAACCGCAAAAACAGATTCACAGAACGCATTCTAGTGCAAACATCATAAATCAGCCTACCTAAGTCCAAATCCAGAAATTCTAAAACCATCTGAAAGTTAAGAAACAGGGATACATTTCATCAGAAGACATTAACAACCAATTCGGAAGCATTCCTAGCCAAAATAACCAATTACAGAAGCAATTCCCAAATTCGGGTAAAACCAGGACAGCAACGGTAATTTTGATTTTTCTCAAGCTACGCTACTCCGATTGACCTGAAATTTTGTAGGTGTATCTAAAATATCATTTCCTACAAGTTTCATGTTTTAATCCAAGGCCAATTAGGCCTTTAACTTTGAGCTACAAAACCGGGCAGAATGAAGAACAATGAAACCCTAAGTTTTAAATTTCTTTCCAAAACTGCAATTGCTTGCAATTAACTACTTTTTCCACCTCCTAGGTCCCTTACATACCATTTCCAATCATCATACATAGCCACACAATCATATTCATATTAAAACAGAAAAATTCCCAATAATTACAAAACTTCATCAATTCAACCAAAAATCACAAAATAATCCATAAAGTTGCATCTTATACCACCACTAAGCATAAATTAAGCATCATTAGAGGGAGGAGAGTGGTTCTTCATGACTCACCTTAGAAACAAGAGAGAGAGAGCAACAAGTCCTCTTAGCTTTCCAAATAACTCCACACAACACTTCACTATCACTCCCTTAAGTGGTTTTATGGAGCAAAATCAAGGTTGGATGGTTGAGTAAGTTGATTGAAGCAAGATTGAAGCCAAAATCTTGAAGAGTTTTCTTTCTTTTGTTGCTCAAGGAGCTCGGCCAAGATGAAGAGAAAATGGTGAATTTTTGGTTATTTTTTTTGATTTATTTGGTCAATGGTAAGAAAAGGAATAGTAGTCTTACTTAAGGACCAATCCAATGGTGACACTTGTCACCTCCATTAATGCAAGTCTATCACTTTGTTTCCTCTCACACCAATCCAAATTGTAACCTCTACATATCTCTTAACACCCGGTAAATTAATTCCAGTATCCAAAACTTAACCTAGTTGGCCGAATTTTTCTGAACTTTTCGCACTAGTGGGTCCCACGTCCGGTATACGCTCTTAATTCCTCAAAACCTATTCGATACTAGAAAAATCATCTAAAAACTCTATTTCCTCATAAAAATTATCTAGAAAATTTTTCGGATACAGAAAGTGCAGAAAACAAGCCATTGAATATAATAAAACCCTAAAATGGATGTAGGCACCAAATTTTTACTCGTTTATTTATTTACTATTTTTGTTTTAATGATCTCAAAATTTTATCTTAGACATTTTTTTAAAGCATTTTGGGCATCAAATCTTTTAATTTAGTTTTATTTGTTAATTTTATTCATTTTTGCTTATTTGTCTATTAATTTTAAGATTTTTTGGGAAAAAGAGAATTGCTCACAAAAAAAATATTCTTTAAATTTTAGATTCAATTTATGGAGGTTTGCTAAAAAAAAAAAAAAAAAAAAGGGTCACGCACGTGTGTACGACACGCGCACTATTTCTTCTTCTAATCAGGCAAGCAGAAGGGAGGCACGAGTGCAAAAATCCAGTTGCAAAATTCCCCCACTTCTTCTTTTTTTTCACTCATTTTCTTCTCCGTTTGATCATTCCAACACCAAGCCAGCTGGCTCCAAGAAAATTCCAGAACAAGAGTCATCAAACGGCTCCCAAATGCTATCGAAAATGCAGTTTGATCCCCATCGTTGTTCCAAGGGTTTCCAAGGTTTTAGGGAGCTTAGTCATATAAAAATGAAAACAGAGAGCTACGGCAGGGGAGAGTTTTGACGGCTAGGTTTGGAGATAGAGAGAGAGTTGGGGGGGTTTGACAGAGGGCTGAAGGTAGAGAGCATCCAGTGACGGCTAAGGAGGGCTGGATAAAGGAAACGGGAAGAGCGAAACCGAGACTGAGAGAGATGGAGAGTGAAAGAGAGAGAGCCGAGAGCGAGCGAGAGCTTGAGGGCTGGGAAAAGAGAGACTGAAAGGAAAAAAGGAAGAAAACTCGCAAGCGGGTTTTGGACAGAAAGGGGACTGACGGCTGAAACTTGGGGCGAGAGTGAGGGCAAGACTGGACGGCTGGGGAAGAAACCGAGAGAGAGTGGGAGGCGGAGAAGAAAAGAAAACGGCAACGAAGGAGCTAATAGTGGAAGGGGAGATAGCAGGCAAAGAAAGGGAGGAACTTTGCTCGAAGAAGGCTGCGGGGAGATTCCTTCAACCAAAGACTGGAGTTGATTTCTCCATCAAGCTCAAGCGTAGGCTTCAAATCCAAAGGAGCTAAAACAGACCCCATTACCCTTTTGCCGCCGCTTCCTTGCATATTGTTTGCATTTGCACAGTCCAAGTTGCTTTCTTTGGTTGCTTATGGGCGCTGTTTGGCTATCCGATAGTTCTGCATTTGCCTTCATGTCGATCGATGTTTACTTTTGCTGATGATGTTACCTAGAATGCCTTTGTCCTGCCTACGGGTAGAGGAATTACTTGATGCCTTACTTAGCCGAAGGAAATGGCTGAAAGTTTCCAACTTTGATTGATATCTATTCAGATTTCCTTTGGGCATGTACAGATCTGTGGTTGGGTTTGGTTTAATGTTGTTTTTGTGGGGGGGCTGAGGTTCAGGTTTATCTTGTTAAAAAAAAAGAGTTAGTGTCCTGAATTGTTGTTTGAGTTTGTGGCTGCCTTTTAACTTCTCATAATGGTTAAGTCTTGGATTTTTGGGGAAGGATGGTGCACAAAGCCTGCTGCAACAAGTTCAAAATCTTTAATTTGCTGCAGCAGTACATGCGGGTTTCTTTTCCTTTTCGGATTATTGCAGCAGATTTTTGTGAAGAGGACTGCATTTCTGTGATTGAAATCATTACTGGTCGATATGTGATTGAAATCCATGAAATTGTTGAAACCTGGAGACTAGTGAAGTTGCAGAAGCATAAAGGCTAAAGAAAACTGTTATTGGATGCTTACTTGATCTGTTCGTGTGATTTGTTTTAGTGCTTAAACATAAGGATTCCGTGGCTAAAAGTGGGAAATGTTTGGTAATCTGGTTCCTTCAGTCTAAACCTTCGTTGTCTAAGTTGTTCCTTGCGTTTGGATTGCATCAGGAAACCCGAAAGTGATTAAAAAAAACGCAGCATAGCTTCGGCTGAGTTGCATGAACTTTTGGGGGTGTTTTCTGCTCCTTTTGTTGCACGTTCAGCTGTGTTGTGTTAGTCACAGTGTTTAAGTTGTTAAATGGTGATTGAGTGATGGTTTTTGTTAGCTTTTGCTTGAAGTCTTCTATGAAACCTGTATTTGAGAGTTTAAAGTTGCGAAAAAAAGTCTGGATGAATGCTGCAGCAGAAAATTGGTTTCGCAGGCTCCTTTTGTTTGATTGATTTCTTTTGTTTGCATTGTAAAGTGAGT
The DNA here is from genome assembly GCF_003713205.1 of Coffea eugenioides. Taxonomy (NCBI): domain Eukaryota; kingdom Viridiplantae; phylum Streptophyta; class Magnoliopsida; order Gentianales; family Rubiaceae; genus Coffea; species Coffea eugenioides. The sequence goes on from NW_020861745.1 coordinate 68,774, forward strand.
AGATCAGGTAGTGACTCATCGTTTTGCGCCAACTGATCTGTTCGTGTGATTTGTTTTAGTGCTTAAACATAAGGATTCCGTGGCTAAAAGTGGGAAATGTTTGGTAATCTGGTTCCTTCAGTCCAAACCTTCGTTGTCTAAGTTGTTCCTTGCGTTTGGATTGCATCAGGAAACCCGAAAGTGATTAAAAAAAACGCAGCATAGCTTCGGCTGAGTTGCATGAACTTTTGGGGGTGTTTTCTGCTCCTTTTGTTGCACGTTCAGCTGTGTTGTGTTAGTCACAGTGTTTAAGTTGTTAAATGGTGATTGAGTGATGGTTTTTGTTAGCTTTTGCTTGAAGTCTTCTATGAAACCTGCATTTGAGAGTTTAAAGTTGCGGAAAAAAGTCTGGATGAATGCTGCAGCAGAAAATTGGTTTCGCAGGCTCCTTTTGTTTGATTGATTTCTTTTGTTTGCATTGTAAAGTGAGTAGATCAGGTAGTGACTCATCGTTTTGCGCCAACTGCATTTGTTTTGGTCCAAAAGCTTAAGGGAGTTCACAAATACAGAATGGAAAAGAGATAGCCGTGTAGTTCATATTGCAGAGAACTTTGCTGCACTCTTCCGTTTCCTTTCGGTCAATTCAAGTTCTTTGCCTGAATCCTGCAACCAAATCTTTGTGTTTGATTTTGTTGATGTTTGGTAGTTAAGGCCTTGGAGTTTCGGGGAATTCATTTGCATGATGAAATGGATGGAAGGTTGTAGCTGAAATCTTCAGAAAACAAATCTGTGAATGAAGAAGAAAGCATCCGTTTGCATGCATGCATTTTTTCTAAAATTACACTTTGGCCCCCAAGTCTTCCTTTGTCTCACTATGGCTCAAATAATTGAAAAATTGATCAATTTAATCCCTTAAATTTCTTTAATTTTTTGCAATCAAGTCTTTACTTTGTCTTAATTTCTTAAACATGAGTTATCTGTTTTCTTTCAAGTGCCATTGACTAATTTAATTTATGCTTATTCCATTTTTGCGACTGTTTGTTAATAAAGTGATGCCTTGACCTTTTTTCTTTATTTTTGGAGGGTAAATAAGTCATTTCACCCCATTAGAGCTCCAAATCAAGGGAGGTACACCCTATCCTTTATTTCTCACCTTATTTGACCCTATGTGATCCAACGTGCTAAGTGAGAATTGCATGTCTACTTTGCTTTCCTTGCTTTTCCTTAATTCCTTTCACTTATTTCAATTACTTTTGCTTTTATTAAAGTCATTCTTTTATTTATTTATGGGGTATATGTACACCTCTTGGCTTGTAATAGATAGGGCTTGGAGTGCATTTTTATTCCCTTTTCCCTTATCATTAGCTTGATTGCTTGCTTTTGTTGCTATGTGCTAATTTGCTTTATTAGGCTTTTGCATTTAGTCGAGTATGCTAAGTGTTATGTGCTACGTGTTTATAGGTGATTGGCATGTCTACTTGCTTTCCATAGTCATAGAGGAATGTGATGAATGTGCGTCACCGTGGCTAGTCCAACGCTAGTCATGGTTTTTCCCTCGAGCTCTCGCAAGTCCAATGCTTGTGAGAGAATTTTAGAAAAGGGTTAGTCCAATGCTAGACCCAATAGGCCGTCCCCTCTCGTTAGTACATACTTGCATGTTTCACTACATTTCATACATTTTTCTTAGTTTTCTAGCATTTGGCATGATCCTCCAATCCTTTCCCCTTCATTTTTGGTTTTTGCATCCTCATGCTAGTTATAGGGTACATTTGCTTGAGAGTCCCCTTTCGGTAAGGGAAACGAGCGAGTGTGGCTACAAAATAACCTTAGCACGCTAGTTCTTCCTTCTAATCAAAGGGAAAATTAAAAATCACAAAGTTAGGAGTCATTCCCGTACCCGACTTGATGCATTCCTCTAGATTCATGCACTCTCATTTTTATCATATCACTTCCTCACTTTCTTTATCCACATTTTTTCACTACTTATATTTTTCTCAATCCACCCGCCATGTTTGCACATTTTTCTTCTTTCCCTATCACTCATTTATTTTCTACCTCACAAATTGCACCCAATTGCACTTATATGCATTTACTACTATTATACCTTTATTTTCTCAATTGGCACACATGCACTTTTCTTACATTTGCACACATGCACTTTTCTCACATTTGCACACTTGCACTTACATTTGTGTTTTTAATTTCTTTTGCATTCCTCTTACATTTTCACACTTGCACTCATATTTGGGTCTTCATTTGCATTACCCGTGACCTCTATGAGAGTTCTCCTTATTGGCCATCACAACTCATGTGATTGGGACCAAAAAAGCTCATAAGAGACATTTTAGATTTAGGATTGCATTTCTTTTCATATCCATTAGTCACATCCAACATGCAACACATATTTTGGGTAGAAGAATTAGGAAAAGTGGGGCTAAGTCACGCAACTAGCTTTGGCTAGGGTAAGGGAGTGCCTTAGGCTTTGCCTTTGCCTTCTCCCTTATCAAATGTGACCCCTGATCCCTTTCTTTGGTTACGTAGACCTAAAAGTTCTTTAAAAAGGGTTTGTTTGTTTTTCTTTTAAAATATCACTTTTTCTTGGGTGACTTGGTACACCCTAACTCTATACCAAGCGGCGACTCCATTTTCCATTCAAAAACCCTTTTTGAACTTTGTTTGGCCAAACCGTCGCATTTCACAATCCCACAGCCTTTTATTTTCATTTTCACACACGTTCACATACATATCCCACACACTACTTTCACACCTTCAAAAAGTGGGGCGCGACAATGGAAAAATTACAGGCTCTCACACTCTCTCCCCCTTAAAAGAATTTCGTCCTCGAAATTTTCTTATCAACGGAATCTATCAACATCTAAGGTACCCAACGGACCATACCTTCTACGACCTCAGACAAGTCAGGATCCTGATGGTGTTCTAAAGAGTACACCTGAGCCGGTACCTTGGATCCAGTCCCTTCTTTTTCCGACTGTCCAGGGTTAGTCTTAGTTGGTTGCGGGGTCCCTTTTCCTTTTCGCAATCGAATTGGGCAGTCAGCAATCCGATGATCGGCACTTCCGCAGCGCAGACATTTTCACTCTTTCTTCCAACAATTTGCCTCCGTATGACTTGGCCCTCCGCAATATCCGCAAGGACCATGAGTAGCAGAGACCGGTCCCCCCTGAGATACATCACGCGACACCCCTGGTTGTCGTACTCCCCCGTTTCCCTTTCCAATCTTAGGGGGCGTACTTGTACCTTCTTGTTCAGAGTTACTCCCAGGAAAGCCCCTTTTCTTGGCTTGAAAGTTTTTCACCTGCAGCCTAGCATTTTCTACTCGTTGCGCCTTCTCTACGGCCTCGCTAAAAGCATTAATCTGGGCCACCGCGAGGTCCTTCTGAATTTCTACATTCAAGCCCTGGATAAAACGCCTTATTCGCCGCTGCTCGGTCATGATGAGTTCGGGCGCAAATTTGGATAGGCGGGTGAATTGGCTCTCGTACTCCGCTACAGATTGGGTCCCCAGACGAAACCGAATAAATTCATCTTCCTTCCGCTCCTGAACTAGCGGAGGGAAGAATTTGGCATTGAATTCCCGCATAAAATTCACCCAGGTCCTGGGCGTTTGTTCCCGTTCCCACTTTTGCCGAATAACGTTTCACCAGGAACAGGCCGCCCCTTCTAGTTGGAAGACGGCAAAAGTCACCTGCCTTTCTTCGGTGTAATGCAGGGCCACAAAGATATCCACCATCTTCTCGAGCCACCTTTCGGCGACATTCGGGTCGGGCCCCTCAAGAAACTTGGGTGGAGCAAACTTTTGAAATCTTTCGAGAGTTCTGTCCTCGCTCTCGGTATGGTTGCCAGGGTTTCCAGGATTAGGGTTCGGATTTTGCCCCTGTTGCTCCACCTCTTGTGCCAGCAAGTTGGTCATTTGCTGCATAGCGGCAGCTATTTGCACATTGGGGTCAACCCTCGGTTCAGGATTAGGTCCAGATGAGGTTTTCCCAGCACCCCTGTCCGGCGTGGGTTGCCTACGCCCGCGCCCACGTTCCTGGCCACTACGTGTGCCCTCCATTAATCTTAGTCAATCTAGGGGTGCAAACATAATAGTAAAGATAATTATAAGCATGAGGTACACACAGATAAAAAACATATATACACATAACTGGACCAAACCAGTCTCACAATAGCAGTCAATTAAAGACAAATGTGAGAGATCCATGAAAGTAGCGGGATCATCCGAAAGTACTATAGACAGACTAGGTCACGAGTACAAAAAGAACTCACGAACAGCTTTTCCCCCTCTAGGGCTCCGTCCATAATCTACGACAACAACACCATCTATATCTTAATCAAGGTTGATCACACTTAACCACACCCGAACAGACCATATGAAGTTCCATAGAATCACCTTTCTAGTTCGCCTAAGTCCTTCCTAACCTAGGCCCTCATTGAGTTAGTAGCCGGGCACGAGAATCTCAATTAAGATAATTCACAACTCGAGCCGGCCGGTCCCAAGCGTAAATCATCCATATTAAAGATTCCTACCCGACATACATACCTAGCTCCCTCAAGTCCCATGATAATGATCCAAAAATACATTTAGGGTTTCAATCAATGAGCTATACAAAAGATATGTCCAACTAGCTCAATTCGGCAACCAATTGTCAAATCCAGTCCAAAAGTATTTATTTTCCTGTAAGGAAAACAAAAGAAACGGAAAGGGGCGAGCTTGCGCTCAATGAGGTACCAGACATATAGTAGTAAGAAACATGGAACTTCATATTCAATGAATCACATATGTGCATCAAATAAAGAAGCGAACAAACACCATAGACAGAAAGGATACGGGTGGCTCTCAGGAGCCAAATTCCCATTCGCTTCACCGAAACTTGATCGAAATAACAGTTGACACTCCGTCAATGTTACAGAAGTAACCAATACCGTAGACTCCACTTTCTTCGACTCCTTCCACCTCACATACCCCCACCAGGCCCGAAATCCAATCAGATCAGAATTGGTAATACTCGAGTATACCGGAATCAAGGGTCTCAATACCCAAAGATCCCAAAACAGACTACCGTGGTTCGTTATCTAATCGACCAGGCCCTTGCCGGCCCGACTCGAGTAACTGGCCACAGGTGTTGAGCTCAGAGGTCCCAGAAAGGTCGTTGGATACAAGCTTCCAAACGACGTCAGAACAGATACAGATCCAGATACAGATAACAGATACAGATGCAGATAGCAGATTCAGATACGCCCTCAAAATTGGCATATGAACAGACAAGAGAACGAGTGTGATAAAGTACACCATCGCCTCCCTTTTTTTCAAAACCGTATTTGGTTCCAACAGTCATAAATCAAGTATTTCAGATATTCAGATATTTCACATAACGGGTAGCAGGTAGTGGAACACTCACCGGGGTCAGTACAGATACCTCCCAAAAGAGAGCTTTAATCACCAAGAAACCCTAAAATAATCCAAGGAAAACAATTGAAGGTTCCACTTTCAAAAATCGAGTATATAGAATGCACATGTGAGGCTCGACTACCAGTTGTATGCCTCGCCAACTAATTACTAAAGAAAGGGTGCAAAACATGATTTTTGGAAACGAAAAGGTAACATGAAGACCTAGGCTCAAACAACCGAAAAGCCCTTCGCTCAAATCACAAGTAAATTCAACTAGCCTTCAAGTAAAATTTCGGCAGCATATCCCTTGTGTTTACCTATTTTCCAGCCATCATGGCTTCATTATTTCCTCAAATCAGTCCCAACATCTCGTACAAAAATAATCTCATTCCCAAAAGCCGTTCACTAGGCTTAATGGCATTCAAGTACAAAATTTAGCTAGGAAATGACCGGATATGAAAGTCAAGCCCTAAACTATTCAAATAAACACAATAAGACTCGATTACAAATCATAAACCAATGCCAAATACTACCAAAATAGGGTTCCATAAGCATACATAGGCATTAGAGGAAACCAGAAAATCTGGAAATGGAATTAGCTTTAGCCCTGAAAAAAAATAGTTTTTGACCTCATTTTACGGTAATGGCACTAAAGGCACTACGATTATCGTATGAAGGTGTAAGAGTCACCATTTCAAAGCTAAGAGATAGGGCTACAATATTACAGAAGGTCACTCAACCCAGTTTCGAGTGTAACCAGGTCAAAAATGCAATCTATTATGCCAGAACCGTAAAAACAGATTCACAGAACGCATTCTAGTGCAAACATCATAAAACAGCCTACATAAGTCCAAATCCAGAAATTCCAAAACCAACTGAAAGATAAGAAATAGGGTTACATTTCATCAGAAGACCTCAACAACCAATTCGGAAGCATTCCTAGACAAAATAACCAATTACAGAAGCAATTCCCAAATTCTGGTAAAACCAGAACAGCAAGGGTAATTTCGACTTTTCTCAAGCTACGCTACTCCGATTGACCTGAAATTTTTCAGGAACCTCTAAAATTTCATTCCCTACAACTTTCATGTTTTAATACAAGGCCAATTTGGCCTCTAACTATGAGCTACAAAACCGGGCAGAATGAAGAACAATGAAACCCTAAGTTTTCAATTTCTTTCCAAAACAGCAATTGCTTGCAATTAACCACTTTTTCCACCTCCTAGGTCCCTTACATACCATTTCCAATCATCATACATAGCCACACAATCATATTCATATTAAAACAGAAAAATCCCCAATAATTACAAAACTTCATCAATTCAACCAAAAATCACAAAATAATCCATAAAGTTGCATCTTATACCACCACTAAGCATAAATGAAGCATCATTAGAGGGATGAGAGTGGTTCTTCATGACTCACCTTAGAAACAAGAGAGAGATAGCAACAAATCCTCTTAGCTTTCCAAATAACTCCACACAACACCTCACTATCACTTCCTTAAGTGTTTTTATGGAGCAAAACCAAGATTGGATGGTTGAGTGAGTTGATTGAAGCAAGATTGAAGCCAAAAACTTGAAGAGTTTTCTTTCTTTTGTTGCTCAAGGAGCTCGGCCAAGATGAAGAGAAAATGGTGAATTTTTGGTTATTTTTTTTGATTTATTTAGTCAATGGTAAGAAAAGGAATAGTAGTCTTACTTAAGGACAAATCCCATGGTGACACTTGTCACCTTCATTAATGCTTGCCTAACTTTTGTCTCTCTCATACCAATCCACTTAGCATACTCTACTTATCTCTTAACACCCGGTAAATTAATTCCAGTATCCAAAACTTAATCTAGTTGGCCGAATTTTTCCGAACTTTTCGCACTAGTGGGTCCCATGTCCGGTATACGCTCTTAATTTCTCAAAACCTATTCGATACTAGAAAAATCATCTAAAAACTCTATTTACTCATAAAAATTATCTAGAAAATTTTCCGGATACAGAAAGTGCAGAAAATAAGCCATTGAATATAATAAAACCCTAAAATGGAAAAATTACGGGCTCTCACAACAAGAATATATAGATCATATTCACATGTAAGGATGCAGTGGCTCATGCCTCGGCTCCATCCCAGCTTGATCGATTGGTAGTTGACACTCCGTCAACTTTCAAGTAATAACTAGCCCAGAAAGAAAACCCCACTTCACGCCAGTCTCCGTCCACCAATCAACCCCCTTACCCGGGCCCGCACGCCACACAAAACACGGGTGGTAATACTCGAGTATACCGATTAGTCGAGGAGATAACACTCCACTCGACATTACTAGTTACCCAGGGTTCGTTATCTAATAGACCAGGCCCTTGCCGGCTCGACTCGATTAACTAGCCACAGGGTTTCTGGAATTCCAGACAAGACAAAATTTGTATGCAAGTATATCATTTCAAGTGAAATCATGGAATAATAACAAGTTTGATTAGGGCAAGCGTGATAAAGTACATTCTTGCCCTAAACTTTCACGTACATAACATGTAATCACATTGATCACGTATCAAATACAAGTATCAAGCGCAATTCGATATTCGAAAGCACTCACCAAAACAAGTATAGTATTTTTAGTGGTCTCGTCCAGATGATACTCCTGGCTTGGAGTCCAGATCTGCGATAAAAAGTTGCTTAAGAACTTGGAAAATCATGTAAGGTTCGAAACTTAGACGTTTCGTTCAATAATAATCAAGAAATTGAATTTCGTTTAGAAAATATCCGTAAATCACTCGCTCGCTTTTCAAATGGTAAATTTTGGTATCAATTATACTTGGAAATAGCTTTTAAGTCGAAAGTGCAAGGAAAACGGATTTATAGTGATTAATACCACTTTCCCCAGGGGTACAAGTTCGGCTAGATTCTAATGTATAACCCTCGATAACCAAAGTAGTAAAAGTCCTAGATGGTTCAAGTGATATTCGTTTGTCAACCTTACCCAAGTCGTAAGTGTAATTCCCTAGTCCTCGAGCAAAAATTTGGGCAGCATGCCCTTTGTGTTTACCTAATTTTCCAGCCATTTTGGCTTCATTATCTTTCTCATTCAAGCCCAAGTTTATACACAACACAAATGCATTTCAATATCCGTTCCATAGGTTCAAGACAATACAAGGACATAAATCAACTAATAACAAATGCGGAAATGAAGTTTACAAAAGACAGATTTGACGGGTTTTTATGGAAAGAACACATCTGAGGCTACGCTTATCGGGTTGGTGTGAAAATTATACCATTTCGAAGCTAAGACAAATTCCTACAACTTTCATGAAGGTCACTTAGTCAAATTTCCAGTGTAACCTGGTCAAATTCCCAATTTACAGAGCCAACTTCCAACTATACGGCTAATTAACCGCACTGCACTAGAATGGTCATATCTCAGTCTACCAAGGTCTGTTTAAGGTGTTCTTGTAGGTGTTGAAAATCTACGACAGAGTACTAAAACTTTCATGTTTTGGCAAATGGCTAAATCAGCACGGATCCTAGTGAATAAACATGATAAACTGGATGAACTTCCTAAAACAGTGAGGGTATTTTGGTCTTTTCACAGGCTACGTTGCTCCGATTGAGCTGAAATTTTGTAGGCACCTATAAAATACCATTATATAGAACTTTCATGTTTTATACCAAGCCTAATTCGGCCTCTAACATGGTGCAATAAAATCGGACAGAATAGAGCTGAAATTTTCCAGAAACCTGGAATTTTGGGATTCAATGCAACCTTTCTTGATTTCTTGCTCCAATCATCACCACAACCACTTATATAAGCTTAAATACAACATGTATCATCCATATAGCAAGGATAGGCAGCAAATATCTCAAACCCTAACTCACATAAATCACCTTTAAATCATCATAACAACTTGTATCGCCACTAATCCAACCAAAACAAGTATTATATAACAACTTAAACCAAAATAAAAGAACCAAAGCCATGGTTTAGCCTTATACCTCAACAAATGAAGCTTGTAAGAGTGATACTTCACCTCCTCTTGGAATTCTTGGTTCCCCTAGCCTCTCAAGCTCACAACTCACTCTTTAATCGGTTTAGAATTTTAGTTCCTCACTTAACACTCACAAACTCAAGATAAAAATGGCAGCTCTCACTTGGGTTTTTCTCTCCCTCTCTCTCGGCCAAACAGCAGAAAAAATGAAGAAGAAATGCAGCTCCAAGGTGATAAGAAGGTTGGACAATTGGTCTTGGTCAAGACCCTTAATGGTGTGACACTTGTCACCACCAATTACACCAATTACCAAGCAAAATTTTCTTTTTCTTTCTTGCAATTTCAGCCCCAAAATTCGGTCAAGGCTAGCTGGAAATTTAAGGAGATATTTTGCTCAAATATTAATGAGCTTGTATGGTAAGAAAGTGGTGATCAAGTGGTGTGTTCAATCGGTAGTGCACGGTATCCGTCGGTTCGCACCGTTTTTCCTTAATTCACGCGTACTAGGGTTTTTACTTCCTATTCACTAACTTTTTTATCATTGCTTCTAATCATATATTATTTCTCACCTAAAAGTCACTCTTAAGCACCAAATTTGATCCTCGCTCCGTACCGGATAATTACACTACGAAAAAACGTGAAAACCCTAACTTGCTCCAATCTTGAAAACAAAAAGTGAAACCTTGGTTTCTAGGTTCATTTGCACTTATTATGGAATGATTGGGTAGTAGGGCTATAATAAATGAATAGTTTCCAAATAAAAGGGTATTTTTGAGAAAAATATAAGAAATTTACGAGTCCTCACACTCTCTCCCCCTTAAAAGAATTTCGACCTCGAAATTCATACCTTTCGTCGTGAACAGGTCGGGATATTTTTCTTGCATGTTCTTTTCTAGCTCCCAAGTTGCTTCTTCCACTTCATGATGCTTCCATAGAACCTTTACTAAAGAAATCTGCTTGTTTCTCAGGTCCTTCACCTTCCGATCCAATATTTGAATAGGTCGTTCTTCATAGGTTGAGGACTCGTCTAGTTCAACATCTTCGGGTGGCAAAATGTGAGTCGGATCCGGATGGTATTTCTTAAGCAAAGAAACATGGAAAACGTCATGGATCCTAGACAAACTAGCTGGTAACTCAAGTCGGTAAGCCACCTTTCCTATTCGCTGAAGTACATTAAAAGGTCCTATATATCGTGGTTGCAACTTTCTCTCTTTTCCTGCTCTAATCTTTCCTTTCAACGGGGTAATTCGAAGAAACACCTTATCTCCAATCTCAAACTCCAAATCCTTTCTCCGATGATCGGCATAACTTTTTTGTCGGCTTTGGGCTGTTTGAAGTCTTTGGCGGATCACCTTTACTCTCTCGTAGGCTTCTTCAACCCATGGTATTATGGCCGGATCGATAATTTTTCTCTCTCCTACTTCATCCCAATGGATTGGGGATCGACATCGTCGTCCGTACAGGGCTTCATATGGGGCTATTTGAATAGATGAGTGATAACTATTGTTATAGGCAAATTCAACCAAGGTTAAGTATCGGCTCCAACTTCCTCCAAAGTCCACAATACAAGCTCTCAGCATATCCTCAAGAGTTTGAATGGTTCTCTCAAATTGTCCATCAGTTTGCGGGTGATACGCTGTACTATAGTTTAACTTAGTTCCTAGAGCCTCTTGCAATTTCTGCCAGAATCGGGATACAAATCTAGGGTCTCTATCGGATACAATACTTACTGGTCCATATAAAGTTTGGCAACTTTCTCAAAAGAATATTTCATATTTACTGGCAGGAAATGTACAGTCTTATTTAATCGATCCACTATTACCCAAATTGCATCATGCCCCTTTTGTGTTCGTGGCAACCCTGATACAAAATCCATCGTTATGTGCTCCCATTTCCATTCAGGGATCTCTAAAGGCTGTAACAGACCTGACGGTTTTTGATGCTCCACTTTTACCTGTTGGCACGTAAGACACTTTTGTACAAACTGAGCAATCTCTGTCTTCATATTCTCCCACCAATACAGACTTTTGAGATCTTGGTACATCTTATTATTTCTTGGGTGCACCGTATACCTAGAGCGGTGAGATTCCTCCAAAATCTCCCTCTTTAACTCCTCATCCCTAGGTACAACGACACGATTTCGGAACTTTAAGATTCCATCAGGATCTAGGTTAAAGTTAGGCAACTCCCCTTTCTTCAACTTTTCCATCCACTTTTGCACCATTGAGTCCTTCACTTGGCCCTCTTTGATCCGATCCAACAGTGTCGATTTCACCTCAATATTTTCAAAAATCACCTTCTTCGGTTCCAGACGAAATTTCCACTCACATACATCTTCTAACAAGCTCCACTCTCTCACCATGGAACTTGCTAGTTGAGCCTTTCGGCTTAAAGCATCTGCTACAACGTTGGCCTTTCCGGGATGATAGTTAATCGTGCAATCATAATCTTCTAAGAACTCTACCTACCGACGTTGTCTTAGATTTAGCTCCTTCTGAGAAAACAGATACTTAAGGCTCTTGTGATCCGTATATACCTCGAAAGTCACATCGTATAGATAATGTCGCCATTTTTTCAAAGCAAACACAACAGCTGCAAGCTCCAAATCATAGGTTGGATAGTTCTGCTCATGAGGTTTTAACTTTCGAGACGCATAAGCAATCACATTCCTATTTTGCATCAACACGCACCCTAGCTCTTCTTTTGAAGCATCGGTATAAACCATATAGCTATCGTTCCCACAGGGCAAAGCTAAAACTGGAGCCATAGTCAATTGTTTCTTAAGCTCTTGGAAACTACTCTCGCACTTAACATCCCAAATATACTTTCCTTGTTTCTTGATCAAGTTAATCAAGGGTCCCGCAATTCTCGAGAAGTTCTTTATAAATCGGCGGTAGTACCCTACTAAACCTAGAAAACTTCGCACCTCTGTGGGATTTTCTGGCCGCTTCCATTTGGCCACAGCTTCCACTTTCGCCGGGTCTACAGCAAGCCCATCTTTTGAAATTACATGACCTAGGAATGCCACTTTTTTCAGCCAAAATTCACACTTACTGAATTTAGCGAATAATTGGTGCTCTCTTAGGGTTTGCAGCACTATCCGCAAGTGTTGTTCATGCTCCTCCCTTGACTTCGAATATACTAGGATATCATCAATGAACACCACTACAAATCTGTCCAAGTAAGGTTTGAACACTCGATGCATTAAATCCATGAACGCTGCTGGGGCACTGGTTAAGCCAAAAGACATTACCGCAAATTTAAAATGCCCATATCTAGTGTTAAATGCCGTTTTTGGCACATCCTCCTTTCTGATTCTCAACTGATAATACCCTTGTCACAAATCCAATTTAGAAAACACCACCGCCCCTTGTAACTGATCGAACAACTCATCGATATGAGGTAGGGGATATTTATTCTTAACAGTTACTGCATTCAGCCCTCGATAATCGATGCATAGCCTTAAACTCCCGTCTTTCTTTTTAACAAATAACACTAGAGCTCCCCATGGAGACTCGCTCTCATGTATGAATCCCCGTTCTAGCAAGTCCTACAATTGCACCTTTAACTCCTTAAGCTCAGCAGGCGCCATACGATAAGGGATTTTAGAGATGGGAGCAGTTTCGGGTACTAGATCAACCTTAAATTCAATCTCCCTTTCAGGAGGCAATGACCCCAACTTCTCCGGAAATACGTCCGGGTATTCACTGATCACCGGCATGTCCTCCAACTTAATCTTTTCTCCCGGAGTGTTAATTAGAAAAGCTAAGTAACCGCGTGCCCCACGACTAAGCAATTTCCTAGCCCTTATCCCCGAAATGAGCGCAGATGCGGCTGACATACCCCTCACGTCTAACTTCAAAGTTGCCTCACCTGGTATGCAAAACTCTACCACTTTCATCCTACAATCTACCCGAGCATGGTAATGAGCTAGCCAATACATATCTATAATGGCATCGTACCCCTTAATGGCTAGACTAATGAGGTCGACCACTAATTTCCGTTCGCCAACCCAAATATCACAATTTCTGTACACCTCATTTGCAATTAAAATTTGATTACCCGTAGGCGTTCTTACTTTTAAGTCATAAGGTAGCCTTTCAACTTTCATGTCAATTCCAAGCATAAATGTAGGGTTAACAAAAGAATGAGTAGCACCGGGGTCTATCAAGATTTTGGCTAACCGGTGAAAAACAGGGATCGTACCTTCCACTACCTCCGTTGGTTCAGGCACGGATTGTTGATCCAGCGAATATACTCTGGCCGGTACCCTTGACCTGGTCCCTCCAACATTGGTCGGCTTTGGGTTTGACTTAGCAGTCGACTGAGTATCACTGATCAATAGGCAGTTGACTATCTGGTGTTCCACACTTCCACATCTTAAGCACTTTCGAGCCTTTCTCCAGCACTCATCCTCTGTGTGGTTTGGTTTTCCACAATATCCACACGTTACCCGGGGAGTGGAGGTTTGGCCTCCCTGCGGAAAACCCCTACCTTGTCCCCTACCACTTTGGCCTCCCCTCTGGGCACCTCCTCTCGGAGCACCTCCCCTAGATGTGCTCGAAAACCGTCCACCTCCAGTCCCACGACCGGATTTAGTAGGTGGTATGTTCCGATCACTCCGCACTGACCCTTGGCCTCCACTAGGTGCCCCTTTCCATTTAGCGTGGAAATTCCTCACGTGTGCCCTAGCAGTCTCTATCCTTTGGGCATTCTCCAGAACCTCCGTAAACGTATTAATTTGAGCTGCCGTTAAGGCTTCTTGTAATTCCATATTCAGCCCTTGCACAAACCTCCGTACTTTCCTTTGCTCCGTAGCTATCAGTTCAGGAGTAAATTTGGACAACCTTGTAAACTGAGTCTCATACTCAGCCACACTCAACATCCCCTGACGGAGTTTAATGAAATCGTCCTCTCTCTTCTCCTGGACGATAGGTGGAAGGTATTTCTTATTAAACTCCCATACAAAGTTTAACCAGATCCATGCAGTTCCCTCTCTTTCCCATTTGGCCCTCACTACATTCCACCAAGCTCTAGCTGGCCCCTCGAACTGGAAAACAGTGAATTGTACTTTCCTATCATCTGTATAGTTTAAGGCGGCAAAGATGTTAATCATGGCCTCCAGCCATTTCTCGGCTCCGTCCGGGTCTGGTCCTCCTAAGAACTTGGGTGGAGAGAACTTCTGGAATCCCTCTAAGGCCCTATCCTGCCCCACATCGGGGTCCCTAGGTTGATTTACAGGGGTTTGGCCCTATTGTTCCACAAAACGAGCCAAAATATTGGTCATCTGTTGGATGGCAGTTGCCACTTGATCTCCCCCTACAGCCTGGGGTTCAAGTTGTGGCTCAATCGTTGCCTCTCTCTCCTCTCTAGGTTCTGGCACCGGTTCCTGTGCCTGTCTACCCCCACGGCCTCGACTAGGACCGCGTCCTCGGTTAGTTCCCTTGGTTTTGTTTTCTTCTACCCTCCATGTTTTGGATTTAGGCAACTATAACATATAAACAAGGTAAGGTATAGCTCGTATAGCTAGTATAACACGTTGCAAAAGGCTAAATAAAAGCAATAAAACACATAATAAACAAGTACTTTATATACATAGCAAACAAGTCATATATACATGCCAACCTAGGCAAGTCAGAGGCTATATTAGCCAAGGAACATAGAACAAAAGAAACTCTATTTACATCCACCGTGACACGTCAAAGTCAAAAACAAAAGAAAACGTGTCGTCCTACTATGTTCCTAACTACCCCACAAAAACTTCCTCAATCCCAAATCCTAACAGGTCGTTTGGCTAGACGCCGACCCAACCGACTCCGAGGGTGCACTCGACTCCTCCTCCGGGTCCTCCTCAGGAGCACCAGGAACGGCAGGGGCTACAGGCGCTTGACCTTCCTCGGCCAAGTCCTCAATCACGTCATCCACTAGTGCCTCGCACTCAGTCATGATGTGTGACGACCCCACTTCTCCCAAGGGCGAACCCAAGGGTATCGGCGGGCCGCCTGCCTAGCTCGCGCCAGGACTCAAAACTTAAAGCTAATAAACTCTTTTAAGCCACAAGAACACGATTCATAATATATACAACCACCAAAAGTCTATTTACATCTTCAAAAGCATCAAACCAAACCTCTCTAATATACTATAACAACAACCAGCAAAAGGTAGACCCTAAGGAGGGTCCTTATCCAAACCATCAAAACAAAAACAAGCATCCTAACTGTTCAACTATTACAAGCCAATCTAACTATACTAGTATACGAACCAAAAGTCCCCGCGTCGGCCCCTGCTAAGGAAAACAAAAGGAAAGGGGTAAGCTATATGCTTAGTAAGTAAACAGGGGCGAAAGCATAAATTTCACGTAACAACAGTTACACAGTAAGAGTAAAGCAAAAGCAGAAAAGTAACATCACATAATAAGGATACAGGTGGCTCCAAAGCCAATTTATATGCCATGCGTGATCTCCTGCCGACACTCCGTCGACCACACTCAATGGTCCGTAGAACTTCACTTGTACACCCACCGACACCTTATCACCCTCACTGGCCAGTCACCTCACAAACTTGCCCGGGCGAACGAAATCACAAACTTGAGCTTGAGTCACAAGCTCGGGTCACAAACTTGGTCACCTTCTCGGTGAACCGGATTCACAAAATTGGTTCATAACATGAACCTACAAACTTGGTGACCTCAGACTAAGTTGGACTGACTTCGACTAAGCCCTAACCGGCTCGAATAGTCCATACAGGTCTTAGATCGGGCCCACGAACTCACAAACTTTGCAAACTTCACAAACTTTACTCGAAAGTCGCCCCGAGCCACAAGCTCAAGGGTTTTGGTTCCAAAAGGTTCATATACTTATGCCAAGTACAATTATACATTCAAATTAGGGTTTAGGTCGAGTGTGATAAAGTACACCCTCGCCTAAGTACCCTTTTCACATATCTCAAACACATAGCAAAGAAAACACACCAAACTGGCCTGAATACTTACTCAAAATGGAAATAGCAAAAGTACGAAGTCGGATCGAAACGAACGGCTAGTAGTGGACCCCACCAGATCCGCCCAGCTCACCACCGTCTGAAATAGGAGATTGTGTCACATAATATCGTAAATGGCTACTATCGTGCCTCAAACAAACAAAACGGCAAAAACGGCACGCGCGCACGTACATATGACGGACGGAAACGGAAACGGCCGTTAGCGGAAACGGCAGATTTGACACTCGTTTCTATTTTAATCATAAGTTGAGCTACGAATATCGGATTAAGACGTATGAGATGCCATATCGAAGCTTACAGGATGAACAACAACTGTTATGAAGACATCCAGAACTAAAACTGGAGGCTTCAGTCCCAAATGAACCAAACACAATCACTTACGAAATCTGGCCAATGCACAAATGGTCAGTTTTGAGTGCAAACTGTTTTCTATGCTACACATGGGCAAAAGAGCTGCAAATTGGCAGTTAGCTAGTTCATTCCAGATGGAACAACTTTCATGAAGGTCGGCAATCCAAATTCGGAACGGAAGTTGGTCATCAGGACCAAAACAGATCTGACCAGAAAATGGTCATTTTCACGGGCAGGCCTTATTTGCTCGGCTATATCTCAGGTTTTATAAATCCGATTCATGAAATTCCAAGGGCGTTAGAAAGCTCTGATATAGGGCTATAAGTTTGGTGTTTTGGTCGTAAGCCCAAACAGCTTGTAACCTAGTCAAACGTGAAGCCAAAGCTCCAGTCATAAACTGTCCGGATATAAAACAGTTCTGACATGCATTCTTATTTCGATCATAACTCGAGCTACGGGACTCGGATTTTGACGCACTTTATAGCGTTTCGAAGCTGTGACCAAGAACTACATTTCTTATGAAGGAATCAAAATCCAGATCGTACAGGATCAAAATGAAAACCCCCACGGTCAGAAGCTGAAATGCAAAACGTACCCAAACTAATGTCTAAAACAGGCCTGAGTGTTCTGTCTATAACTCATAATACACTACTCCGTTTGACTTGAAACTTTACAGAAATATTCAGGACTTAAGGGGCTACAATGTTGAAGAAGGCAACTTTGTCCAGTTTTGAAGATAACAAGGTCAAAAATGCAAGACACTATACCAGAATCGCAAAACAGGTTCACAAACCGTATCCTAGTACAAACATCATAACTCAGCCTACACAAGTCCAAATCCAGAAATTCCAAAGCCATTCGAAAGCTTAGAAACAGGGATACATTTCATCAGAAGACCTCAACATCCAAATCGAAAGCAATACCAGTCAAAACAGACGAGTTCAAACGCAGTTCGCACATTCTGATCAACCCAGAACAGCAACAGTAAAATCGACATATCTCACTCTACACTACTCTAAATGACCTGAAATTTTACAGACACCTCAAACACATCAATACCTACAACTTTCATGTTTTAAGAAAAGTCCCATTCGGCCTCTAACCCTATGATCCAAAACCGGACAGAATAAGGGGTGATAAAACCCTAACTTTCCACAATTCAATCCAAACCCAAAATTGGTTACAATTATCACTAATTCACACCTACTAGAGTCTTTTCCCCTCATTATCAACCATCATAGATGACCACAACAACACATTCATATTAAACCAGAAAATTCCTCAAAAATATAAAAACTTCACCAAATCACTTCAAATCAAGAAATAAAGCACAAATATCATCACTTTAACCACTACTAAGCATAACTTAAGCATCATTAGATGTAAGAGTAAATTCACACACCACTCACCTAGTAACAAGAGAGGTAGAGATGTTGGCCACCTTAGCTCTTCAAACAAGCTTCACTAAACCACTCACTAGCACCAAAGGGATAGAGTTTATGGAGTAGAAACTTGATCAAGCACTTGGTTGGATGATTTGAGCTAGGTAGTTACCAAGATTTTGAAGAGTTTTCTCTTCCTTTTTAGCTCAAGAGGGCCGGCCACCAAGAAGGTAAGAAATGAATGAATTTTGGTTAATTTTAGGATATTTAACCAATTGGTCAAAATGTCAACAAAAATGAATAGTAAATCTTAAGTTACTTCCAATACAATGGTGACACTTGTCACCTCCATTAATGCACTCCTATCTTTTCTTTTTCCTCTCACATCAATCAAATCACCTCCTCTACTTATCTCCTAACACCCGATAAATTTCACCCAGTATCCGGAACTTAACCTAATTGGCCGAATTTTTTCCGAACTTTTCGCACTAGTGGGTCCCACGTCCGATATACGTTCTTAATTTCTCAAAACCTACCCGATACTTGAAAACTCATCTAAAACCTATATTTACTCAGGAAAATTATCTGGGAAAAAATTTCCAATAAAGAAAAATGTAGAAAAGGCGGGCGATAAAAACCCGAAACCAACTCACCGATTAACGAATAACCCTCATATCAGCTTACGAACGGACTGGGGCCTCACAATCTCCCCCACTTAGGACAATTTCGTCCTCGAAATTCAATCCGTGGTCAAAGCGTACCTTCGAAACCTGCCGTAAAGGATACACGAAAACACAAAACACAAAACAGATACACGAAAGGCACGCAAAGGATAGGTACAATACAAAGTCACACCAAAAGATATACAAATTACCCGACCTCCAGTCGGGTCAAAACCCAATATACACACGAGCACTCCGGCTCCAAAAATCTAGTTAGTCGGCCAAGTAACAAAAGGAATTAGCCGAATTAGTTCTAACAAAAGTACAAAAGCGGCCCTATGCGTCTCCCCTAGGACCCAGGTTCCCAACAGAACCTAACGTATCCACCTCATCCATCATCTCCAGACCGGTGGCTCGTGGCGGAGCCTCTGCGGCTAAATCTAGTAAGAGCTCGCAGTCAACAGACATACTCCGAGCCCTGTCCCTCAGCTGCCTCTTCATAGCGAAGAGGTGCTGGTGTGTGTCCTGGAGCTGACGGTGCAAAGCATCCGTCCTCTCCCTCTCCTCTCGGAGACTCCGCTCCAAGTGCCTAATGCGTGACGCCCGCCCCTGGCCAACCTCTCTGGCCTCCTCCAGCTGCGCTCTCAAAGAGTCGACTGTCCTGTCTAGGTGATAACGCTCGTCATCCAATGACAAGACGACCTCGTCAGGATAGCCAAAAGTATACCAGCACGCACAGGGTCGGCACGACACCTGGCCGAAAGGGGAGTACAAAGTGTAAGGCTCTCCCAGCCTCTGCCTATAACGGATCGCCCGCTTACGCAGCACTCGATCCTCTATGCCTCTCGTGCTCGGAAATCTCGGTCCCACGCCACTGGGTCCCGCACCACTCGAACCGCCCGGATACATACCTACAAAACATTAAGTCGTCAGTCAACCAGCATTTCAGCTTAAAAGATATCATTCAACTTAAAATGGTCAAATATGCCTAGTGTCTATCGCGTATGTCCCACTTGCCCAAGTCCTCTAACCTAGGCGCTCTGATACCAACTGTGACGACCCCACTTCTCCCAAGGGCGAACCCAAGGGTATCGGCGGGCCGCCTGCCTAGCTCGCGCCAGGACTCAAAACTTAAAGCTAATAAACTCTTTTAAGCCACAAGAACACGATTCATAATATATACAACCACCAAAAGTCTATTTACATCTTCAAAAGCATCAAGCCAAACCTCTCTAATATACTATAACAACAACCAGCAAAAGGTAGACCCTAAGGAGGGTCCTTATCCAAACCATCAAAACAAAAACAAGCATCCTAACTGTTCAACTATTACAAGCCAATCTAACTATACTAGTATACGAACCAAAAGTCCCCGCGTCGGCCCCTGCTAAGGAAAACAAAAGGAAAGGGGTAAGCTATATGCTTAGTAAGTAAACAGGGGCGAAAGCATAAATTTCACGTAACAACAGTTACACAGTAAGAGTAAAGCAAAAGCAGAAAAGTAACATCACATAATAAGGATACAGGTGGCTCCAAAGCCAATTTATATGCCATGCGTGATCTCCTGCCGACACTCCGTCGACCACACTCAATGGTCCGTAGAACTTCACTTGTACACCCACCGACACCTTATCACCCTCACTGGCCAGTCACCTCACAAACTTGCCCGGACGAATGAAATCACAAACTTGAGCTTGAGTCACAAGCTCGGGTCACAAACTTGGTCACCTTCTCGGTGAACCGGATTCACAAAATTGGTTCATAACATGAACCTACAAACTTGGTGACCTCAGACTAAGTTGGACTGACTTCGACCAAGCCCTAACCGGCTCGAATAGTCCATACAGGTCTTAGATCGGGCCCACGAACTCACAAACTTTGCAAACTTCACAAACTTTACTCGAAAGTCGCCCCGAGCCACAAGCTCAAGGGTTTTGGTTCCAAAAGGTTCATATACATATGCCAAGTACAATTATACATTCAAATTAGGGTTTAGGTCGAGTGTGATAAAGTACACCCTCGCCTAAGTACCCTTTTCACATATCTCAAACACATAGCAAAGAAAACACACCAAACTGGCCTGAATACTTACTCAAAATGGAAATAGCAAAAGTACGAAGTCGGATCGAAACGAACAGCTAGTAGTGGACCCCACCAGATCCGCCCAGCTCACCACCGTCTGAAATAGGAGATTGTGTCACATAATATCGTAAACGGCTACTATCGTGCCTCAAACAAACAAAACGGCAAAAACGGCACGCGCGCACGTACATATGACGGACGGAAACGGAAACGGCCGTTAGCGGAAACGGCAGATTTGACACTCGTTTCTATTTTAATCATAAGTTGAGCTACGAATATCGGATTAAGGCGTATGAGATGCCATATCGAAGCTTACAGGATGAACAACAACTGTTATGAAGACATCCAGAACTAAAACTGGAGGCTTCAGTCCCAAATGAACCAAACACAATCACTTACGAAATCTGGCCAATGCACAAATGGTCAGTTTTGAGTGCAAACTGTTTTCTATGATACACATGGGCAAAAGAGCTGTAAATTGGCAGTTAGCTAGTTCATTCCAGATGGAACAACTTTCATGAAGGTCGGCAATCCAAATTCGGAACGGAAGTTGGTCATCAGGACCAAAACAGATCTGACCAGAAAATGGTCATTTTCACGGGCAGGCCTTATTTGCTCGGCTATATCTCAGGTTTTATAAATCCGATTCATGAAATTCCAAGGGCGTTAGAAAGCTCTGATATAGGGCTATAAGTTTGGTGTTTTGGTCGCAAGCCCAAACAGCTTGTAACCTAGTCAAACGTGAAGCCAAAGCTCCAGTCATAAACTGTCCGGATATAAAACAGTTCTGACATGCATTCTTATTTCGATCATAACTCGAGCTACGGGACTCGGATTTTGACGCACTTTATAGCGTTTCGAATCTGTGACCAAGAACTACATTTCTTATGAAGGAATCAAAATCCAGATCGTACTCTATCAAAATCGAAAAAAGTCACGGTCAGAAACTTTCCAACAACGTAACAGAATTTGACGGTCACAACAGGTCTGAGTATTCTGTCTATCACTCATAATACACTACTCCGTTTGACTTGAAACTTTACAGAAATATTCAGGACTTAAGGGGCTACAATATTGAAGAAGGCACCTTTGTCCAGTTTTGAAGATAACAAGGTCAAAAATGCAAGACACTATACCAGAATCGCAAAACAGGTTCACAAACCGTATCCTAGTACAAACATCATAACTCAGCCTACACAAGTCCAAATCCAGAAATTCCAAAGCCATTCGAAAGCTTAGAAACAGGGATACATTTCATCAGAAGACCTCAACATCCAAATCGAAAGCAATGCCAGTCAAAACAGACGAGTTCAAACGCAGTTCGCACATTCTGATCAACCCAGAACAGCAACAGTAAAATCGACATATCTCACTCTACACTACTCCAAATAACCTGAAATTTTACAGACACCTCAAACACATCAATACCTACAACTTTCATGTTTTAAGAAAAGTCCCATTCTGTGAGGCCCCAGTCCGTTGTATGTTAATATATTCATTAGTTGGGCGGTAACTTTTGGTTTCGGGAGTATTTCGAAAACCCTAAGTAGGGATTTAAGATTTAAACCCTAGTTATGTATTGGTTACAAGTTCGAGTGGTGATTAAAGTTAGTAAGGTTAATGTGTGTCTTAGTGTGGGTAAGAATAGGATTTAATCCATTTGGTATAGATTAATTAAGTTTAAGAAGGTTAGAAACCCTAAGTGAGCAAAATCCCTAATGTTATGATTTATTAGAAGTTTTAAGTGGGTTTAAACCTAATTTTGCCCTTGACAAAAAGGTTATTGTTTAAGTACTTTTATGTGGGATAGAGCATGCTTAAGTGTAAGTGATTAAGATGAGAAAGTGATTAGTGAAATAATTAAGCGTGATTATATGTTTTAGATTAGATTAAGTTATGACTTATGGAGTAAATTGAAAGGTTATCAAATGTTTGAGGGAAAATGTATATGAAAGAGAAAGTTGAAGTGCAAGGGTGAAAACAACAAATAAAGCATTTATGTGATTGGCTAGCCATAAGAAATATCTTCCAAAGCTTTGACTAATATGTTGTCTTACAACTATAAGAGAGACAAGAGAAATAAAACAAAACAAAAACTAAGAGAATAAGAGAGAGTGAGAGCCGTGAGAAGAGAAAGAAAAAAAGAAAAGGAAAGCTTGCTTTGGTGCATCATTTTTGCTCTTCAATCTTGAGTTTGGATCTTGGAGAAACAACTTGAGCACTTGATTGTTGTGGGTGATCATCTACAAAGCTTGAATCAAAGGTAAGAAAGTCTATTTGAAGACTTAAGTTGATTATTGTTTGATGAACTAGTGGTTATTTTGGCATAGGACCTTAGTTGTGCTTGATTGTGGTACCTCTTATGCCTATCACTTGTTTTTATGGAGTACTTTGGTTAATTTTTGGTGATTTATGCTGCTGGAAATTTCGGTCAAGAGAAAGAGAATTAGGGCTTTTTAATGTAATGCTTTCCTTACTTGTTTAGTTGAGAAATGGACTTGTAGTGGTTATGTTTGATGAATTGCCTCACTTGATTTGGTTGGTTACTTGCAAAAATCGGATTGGGGTTAAGAAACCCTAAACTCTATTAGGCTAATTTAGCTTAGCTTATGGTTAGTGAGATAGAGTTTGGTTAGTGAGAGGTTGGATTAAGTTCATTGGTGCAAATGAAATTTGGTTAGGGATTGTGGTTGATGATTGTTAAATTTGGACTGTTTTGGGAAGGGAATTTCGGACCAATTAAGAACTAAGTTACATAAGGTTATTTGGTATCAAAATGGCTGGAAATCTGGTATAAAAATCGTAGGAACGGACCGTGCGACTTCGGCGTGCGATAACGGCAAAACTGGGAAAACAGGACAGTTTAACGACTGAACTTCGGCTTCATTTTTCTTAATGCTATGTACGGATTTATGAATTCCTCAAAACATGAAAGTCGTAGCCCCTTGAGTCCTGAGTATGCCTGCAAAATTTCAGGTCAATCGGATTAGCGTAGCCTGATTTATCGACGAAATGCTCAAGCCTGTTTTGACCCTCTGATTCTGCGCGTTTTTCTAGTTTCGCTTCTGCCTATGACTTTTCGGTTTTGATTCCCTTCGATCTGGGTGTCGGCTCCTACATAAGAAGTTTAGATTTTGGTCTCAGCTTCGAAACGGTATAAAGTACGTCAAAAACCGAGTTCCGTAGCTCCGGTTATGATCGAAACGATATCGATCGTCAGAACTGCCCGGTTTTCGGACAGTTCTGACGGGTACTTTGGCACTCGATTTCCGTTCTGTTCTGAATGGATTCAAGTCTTGGCCAAAACATCAAAGTTTTAGCCTTATGTCTCAGCTTTCCAACGCCTCTGGAATTTCTTGATTTCGATTTCTGAGCCGTGAGTTACGGCCTTGCAAACAGGGCCTGTTTGGTAACTCGCAATGAAACAGCTGGAACTGTTTCACGCAATTTTCACCTATACCCATTGAGATCTGGGTTGCGATGTCTTCATGAACATTGTAGCCCTTACTCTTAGCTTCGTAACGGTACCTCATGTGCCTTGATCCGATATTCCTAGCCTAAAATTTGACCAAAACGGTTTGAGATGGCCGATTTGGCCATTTCCGTTTGCCGTTCCGCGCGGACGTGTGCGGCCGTTTTGCCGTTCCCGCACTTGCGCGTGCCAATTTTGCCGTTTTGCTTGTTTTAAGTACGTTAGTTGCCGTTTATGATATATTGTGACATAATCTTCGATTTCAGACAGTGGTGAGCTAGGCGGTGCCGGTGGGGCCCACTACTAGCCAACACACAAAGTGAATTCCGCCTTTATACTACTTTTGGTATTTTGAGTAAGTATTCAGGCCGCTCTTATGTGTTAGTTGTTTATGTGTTTCGTTATGCGTACAAAGGGTACCTAGGCGAGAGTGTACTTTATCGCGCTCGACCTAAACCCTAATTTGCGCGCTTATTTGTACATGACATATGTATATGAGAAATTTTGGAACTAAAACCCTTGAGCTTGTGGCTCGGGGTGACTTTTGAATAATTTTGTGAATTTTGTGAGTTTGAGGTTGAACTCAATACCTGGATGGACTATTCGAGCCGGTTAGGGCTTGGTCGAAGTCAGTCCAACCTGGATTGAGGTCATCAAGTTTGTGACCCGAGCTTGCGACTCAAGCTCAAGTTTGTGATTTCGTTCGCCTGGGCAAGTTTGTGAGGTGACTGGCCAGTGAGGGTGATAAGGTGTCGGTGGGTGTACAAGTGAAGTTCTACGGACCTTATTTATGGTCGACGGAGTGTCGACAGGAGATCAAGCATGGCAAATGAATTGGCTTTGGAGCCACCCGTATCCTTATTATGTGATGTTACTTTTCTGCTTTTGCTTTACTCTTACTGTGTAAATGTTGCTACGTGAAATTTACGCTTTTGCCCCTGTTTACTTACTAAGCTTTTAGCTTACCCCATTCCGTTTGTTTTCCTTAGCAGGGGCCGACGCGGGTACGTTTGGGGCTCATACACTAGTTTAGTAGATTGGCTTGTAATAGTTGAACTTTTAGGATGTTTGTTTTTATTCTGGTGGTTTGTATTAGGACCCTTCTTAGGGTCTCCCTTTTGGTTTTGGTTGTAATTATACGGATGTGATAGTAAGAGCAGGTACTTTTGGAGAATGTAATTATAACTCTTTTGGGATTGTATATAGTATGTATAGTACTCTTTTGGATTTTCTGGCTTTTATTGCTTTAAGTTTTGAGTCCTGGCGCGAGCTAGGCAGGCGGCCCGCCGATACCCTTGGGTTCGCCCTTGGGAGAAGTGGGGTCGTCACAGTTGGTATCAGAGCGCCTAGGTTAGAGGACTTGGGCAATTGTGGGACATACGCGATAGGCATTAGGCATATTGGATTCTTTTAAGTTGAATGATATCTTTTAAGTTGAAATGCCGGTTGACTGACGACTTAATGTTTTGTAGGTATGGACCCAGGCAGTTCGAGTAGGAGGGGCCCAGAGGATCGACCGCTGCGTAAGCGGGCTATCCGTTATCGACAGAGGCTGGGAGAGCCTTACACTTTGTACTCCCCCTTCGGCCAGGTGTCGCGCCGACCCTGCGCGTGTTGGTATACTTACGGCTATCCCGACGAGATAGTCTTAGCATTGGATGATGAGCGTTATCACCTCGACAGGACGGTCGAGACTCTGAGGGAGCAGCTTGAGGAGGCTAGACAGTTTAGCCGCTGGCAGGCGTTACGCGTTAGGGACCTGGAGCGGGACCTCCGGGACACACACCAGCACCTCTTCTCTTTGAAGAGGCAGCTTAGGGAGAGGGCCCGGAGTATCACGTTTGACTGCGGGGTCTTGCTAGATATGGCCGCGGAGGCACCCCCGCGAGCTACTGGGCCGGAGCAGATAGGCGAGATTGGTACTTTAGGTTCCGTTGGGGACCAGGGCCCTAGGGGAGGCGTTTAGGGTCGCTTTCGTCTTTTGCTTAGCTGGTAGATTCCTTTTGTTAAAACTGGCATGACCACTTTCTTTCTTTATTTGGTTGGCCGACTAGATCTTGGAGCCGGAGTGCTCATGTGTACATTGGGTTTTGTACCGACTGGAGGTCGGTAATCTGTAAATCTTTTGGTGTGATTTTGTATATCTATGTATATATTTGAGTAGCATTTTGAATTTATCCTTTGTGTGTCTTTTGTTCGTACGCTTTACGTCCGTACTTTTGCTCATAGTCCGGATAATAAGTTTATGTGTAATGTTACGATCTATAGACGTTTGCACTTAAATGGCCTCCGGTACTCGAGGTGGAGGCAGAGGAGGTAGAGGGCGAGCACGAAGCCCTGAAAGAGAACAAGGACCAGAACCAGATCAAGTCGCTACAGCCATCCAGCGGATGGCCGAGTTACTAGAGCGATTGACGAATCAACAAGGCCAGGGGAGCGGTATGGGGAATCCTGGACATAATCCGGGACATAATTCAGGCAATCACGAGGGTGAAGACCGTGCCTTGGAGCGATTCCAAAAATTCGCACCCCCAAAGTTTATCGGTGGGGCCGACCCTGACTTAGCGGAGGGTTGGCTAGACCGTATGTTAGACATATTTGCCGCGCTTAGGTATTCAGAGGAGCGGCAGATATCCTTTGCGGTCTTTCAGTTTGAAGGGGCCGCTCGAGCCTGGTGGAATGTAATCAAAGCCAAGTGGGAGCGCGAACAGACTCCTCGGACCTGGATCAACTTCACACGGGAGTTTAATGAAAAATATTTACCACCCATTGTGCAAGAAAAACGGGAAGATGATTTCATCCGCCTACGTCAAGGGGCCTCGAGTGTGGCGGAGTACGAAACTCAGTTCACTAAACTTTCTCGCTTTGCCCCAGAGCTGGTGTTAACGGAGCAGAAACGAATCCGTCGATTCGTTCAAGGTTTAAATGTGGAAATCCAGGAATCGTCTAGCAGCGGCTCAGTTGAATACGTTTAGCCAAGCGCTAGAAAAAGCACAGCGAATTGAGACTGCCAGAGGACAGGTTAAAGCCTTCCACGATCGGAAAAGGAGGCAACCTAGCTCAAATGATTCCATGGTCGGACAAAGCTCGCGAAACGAGCCATCTGCCAAGATAAATAAAGGTACGGATGGTCCACGACCTGCAAGGACCCCGAATAGCTTTGGGCGAGGTCAAATAGTGCAAGAGCCTCAGAAGAGTGCTCAGCGTGGAGGGTCAAGTACGGCCGCTAAGCCAACCTGTGGTTTCTGTGGGGGCAACCACACCGATGAGAATTGTTGGAAAAATAGTTCAGTCCGGAAATGCTACAAATGTGGAAGCACCGAACACCTGATTGCCCGGTGCCCTAAAATACAGAAGGATGGACTCAAGTCACCGACTGAAGGGACCACAACTAAGCCGTCAACTGCAGGGGAAAATCGACCCAAAGGGCCAGCAAGAGTCTATGCGATGGGTCAACCTGAGATGACGAATCCTTCGGTGGATTTTGAAGGTACGCTTTGACCAACGAATTAATTTCGAGGACGAAATTGTCCTAAGTGGGGGAGATTGTGAGGCCCCAGTCCGTTCTATGTTAATATATTCATTAGTTGGGCGGTAACGTTTGGTTTCGGGAGTATTTCGAAAACCCTAAGTAGGGATTTAAGATTTAAACCCTAGTTATGTATTGGTTACAAGTTCGAGTGGTGATTAAAGTTAGTAAGGTTAATGTGTGTCTTAGTGTGGGTAAGAATAGGATTTAATCCATTTGGTATAGATTAATTAAGTTTAAGAAGGTTAGAAACCCTAAGTGAGCAAAATCCCTAATGTTATGATTTATTAGAAGTTTTAAGTGGGTTTAAACCTAATTTTGCCCTTGACAAAAAGGTTATTGTTTAAGTACTTTTATGTGGGATAGAGCATGCTTAAGTGTAAGTGATTAAGATGAGAAAGTGATTAGTGAAATAATTAAGCGTGATTATATGTTTTAGATTAGATTAAGTTATGACTTATGGAGTAAATTGAAAGGTTATCAAATGTTTGAGGGAAAATGTATATGAAAGAGAAAGTTGAAGTGCAAGGGTGAAAACAACAAATAAAGCATTTATGTGATTGGCTAGCCATAAGAAATATCTTCCAAAGCTTTGACTAATATGTTGTCTTACAACTATAAGAGAGACAAGAGAAATAAAACAAAACAAAAACTAAGAGAATAAGAGAGAGTGAGAGCCGTGAGAAGAGAAAGAAAAAAAGAAAAGGAAAGCTTGCTTTGGTGCATCATTTTTGCTCTTCAATCTTGAGTTTGGATCTTGGAGAAACAACTTGAGCACTTGATTGTTGTGGGTGATCATCTACCAAGCTTGAATCAAAGGTAAGAAAGTCTAGTTGAAGACTTAAGTTGATTATTGTTTGATGAACTAGTGGTTATTTTGGCATAGGACCTTAGTTGTGCTTGATTGTGGTACCTCTTATGCCTATCACTTGTTTTTATGGAGTACTTTGGTTAATTTTTGGTGATTTATGCTGCTGGAAATTTCGGTCAAGAGAAAGAGAATTAGGGCTTTTTAATGTAATGCTTTCCTTACTTGTTTAGTTGAGAAATGGACTTGTAGTGGTTATGTTTGATGAATTGCCTCACTTGATTTGGTTGGTTACTTGCAAAAATCGGATTGGGGTTAAGAAACCCTAAACTCTATTAGGCTAATTTAGCTTAGCTTATGGTTAGTGAGATAGAGTTTGGTTAGTGAGAGGTTGGATTAAGTTCATTGGTGCAAATGAAATTTGGTTAGGGATTGTGGTTGATGATTGTTAAATTTGGACTGTTTTGGGAAGGGAATTTCGGACCAATTAAGAACTAAGTTACATAAGGTTATTTGGTATCAAAATGGCTGGAAATCTGGTATAAAAATCGTAGGAACGGACCGTGCGACTTCGGCGTGCGATAACGGCAAAACTGGGAAAACAGGACAGTTTAACGACTGAACTTCGGCTTCATTTTTCTTAATGCTATGTACGGATTTATGAATTCCTCAAAACATGAAAGTCGTAGCCCCTTGAGTCCTGAGTATGCCTGCAAAATTTCAGGTCAATCGGATTAGCGTAGCCTGATTTATCGACGAAATGCTCAAGCCTGTTTTGACCCTCTGATTCTGCGCGTTTTTCTAGTTTCGCTTCTGCCTATGACTTTTCGGTTTTGATTCCCTTCGATCTGGGTGTCGGCTCCTACATAAGAAGTTTAGATTTTGGTCTCAGCTTCGAAACGGTATAAAGTACGTCAAAAACCGAGTTCCGTAGCTCCGGTTATGATCGAAACGATATCGATCGTCAGAACTGCCCGGTTTTCGGACAGTTCTGACGGGTACTTTGGCACTCGATTTCCGTTCTGTTCTGAATGGATTCAAGTCTTGGCCAAAACATCAAAGTTTTAGCCTTATGTCTCAGCTTTCCAACGCCTCTGGAATTTCTTGATTTCGATTTCTGAGCCGTGAGTTACGGCCTTGCAAACAGGGCCTGTTTGGTAACTCGCAATGAAACAGCTGGAACTGTTTCACGCAATTTTCACCTATACCCATTGAGATCTGGGTTGCGATGTCTTCATGAACATTGTAGCCCTTACTCTTAGCTTCGTAACGGTACCTCATGTGCCTTGATCCGATATTCCTAGCCTAAAATTTGACCAAAACGGTTTGAGATGGCCGATTTGGCCATTTCCGTTTGCCGTTCCGCGCGGACGTGTGCGGCCGTTTTGCCGTTCCCGCACTTGCGCGTGCCAATTTTGCCGTTTTGCTTGTTTTAAGTACGTTAGTTGCCGTTTATGATATATTGTGACATAATCTTCGATTTCAGACAGTGGTGAGCTAGGCGGTGCCGGTGGGGCCCACTACTAGCCAACACACAAAGTGAATTCCGCCTTTATACTACTTTTGGTATTTTGAGTAAGTATTCAGGCCGCTCTTATGTGTTAGTTGTTTATGTGTTTCGTTATGCGTACAAAGGGTACCTAGGCGAGAGTGTACTTTATCGCGCTCGACCTAAACCCTAATTTGCGCGCTTATTTGTACATGACATATGTATATGAGAAATTTTGGAACTAAAACCCTTGAGCTTGTGGCTCGGGGTGACTTTTGAATAATTTTGTGAATTTTGTGAGTTTGAGGTTGAACTCAATACCTGGATGGACTATTCGAGCCGGTTAGGGCTTGGTCGAAGTCAGTCCAACCTGGATTGAGGTCACCAAGTTTGTGACCCGAGCTTGCGACTCAAGCTCAAGTTTGTGATTTCGTTCGCCTGGGCAAGTTTGTGAGGTGACTGGCCAGTGAGGGTGATAAGGTGTCGGTGGGTGTACAAGTGAAGTTCTACGGACCTTATTTATGGTCGACGGAGTGTCGACAGGAGATCAAGCATGGCAAATGAATTGGCTTTGGAGCCACCCGTATCCTTATTATGTGATGTTACTTTTCTGCTTTTGCTTTACTCTTACTGTGTAAATGTTGCTACGTGAAATTTACGCTTTTGCCCCTGTTTACTTACTAAGCTTTTAGCTTACCCCATTCCGTTTGTTTTCCTTAGCAGGGGCCGACGCGGGTACGTTTGGGGCTCATACACTAGTTTAGTAGATTGGCTTGTAATAGTTGAACTTTTAGGATGTTTGTTTTTATTCTGGTGGTTTGTATTAGGACCCTTCTTAGGGTCTCCCTTTTGGTTTTGGTTGTAATTATACGGATGTGATAGTAAGAGCAGGTACTTTTGGAGAATGTAATTATAACTCTTTTGGGATTGTACATAGTATGTATAGTACTCTTTTGGATTTTCTGGCTTTTATTGCTTTAAGTTTTGAGTCCTGGCGCGAGCTAGGCAGGCGGCCCGCCGATACCCTTGGGTTCGCCCTTGGGAGAAGTGGGGTCGTCACACATTCGGCCTCTAACCCTATGATCCAAAACCAGACAGAATAAGGGGTGATAAAACCCTAACTTTCCACAATTCAATCCAAACCCAAAATTGGTTACAATTATCACTAATTCACACCTACTAGAGTCTTTTCCCCTCATTATCAACCATCATAGATGACCACAACAACACATTCATATTAAACCAGAAAATTCCTCAAAAATATAAAAACTTCACCAAATCACTTCAAATCAAGAAATAAAGCACAAATATCATCACTTTAACCACTACTAAGCATAACTTAAGCATCATTAGATGTAAGAGTAAATTCACACACCACTCACCTAGTAACAAGAGAGGTAGAGATGTTGGCCACCTTAGCTCTTCAAACAAGCTTCACTAAACCACTCACTAGCACCAAAGGGATAGAGTTTATGGAGTAGAAACTTGATCAAGCACTTGGTTGGATGATTTGAGCTAGGTAGTTACCAAGATTTTGAAGAGTTTTCTCTTCCTTTTTAGCTCAAGAGGGCCGGCCACCAAGAAGGTAAGAAATGAATGAATTTTGGTTAATTTTAGGATATTTAACCAATTGGTCAAAATGTCAACAAAAATGAATAGTAAATCTTAAGTTACTTCCAATACAATGGTGACACTTGTCACCTCCATTAATGCACTCCTATCTTTTCTTTTTCCTCTCACATCAATCAAATCACCTCCTCTACTTATCTCCTAACACCCGATAAATTTCACCCAGTATCCGGAACTTAACCTAATTGGCCGAATTTTTTCCGAACTTTTCGCACTAGTGGGTCCCACGTCCGATATACGTTCTTAATTTCTCAAAACCTACCCGATACTTGAAAACTCATCTAAAACCTATATTTACTCAGGAAAATTATCTGGGAAAAAATTTCCAATAAAGAAAAATGTAGAAAAGGCGGGCGATAAAAACCCGAAACCACCTCACCGATTAACGAATAACCCTCATATCAGCTTACGAACGGACTGGGGCCTCACAATCTCCCCCACTTAGGACAATTTCGTCCTCGAAATTCAATCCGTGGTCAAAGCGTACCTTCGAAACCTGCCGTAAAGGATACACGAAAACACAAAACACAAAACAGATACACGAAAGGCACGCAAAGGATAGGTACCATACAAAGTCACACCAAAAGATATACAAATTACCCGACCTCCAGTCGGGTCAAAACCCAATATACACACGAGCACTCCTGTGAGAACCCGTAATTTACATTTTCTAGGTTTTCGCATTTTTCATGGCTTGTTTTCTGCACTTTCTGTATCCGGAAAATTTTCTAGATAAATTTTATGAGCAATTATAGTTTTTAGATAATTTTTCTAGTATTGGAGAGTTTTTAGAAAATTAAGAATATATATTGGACGTGGGACCCGCTAGTGCGAAAAGTTCGGAAAAATTCGGCCAATAAGGTTAAGTTTCGGATACTGTGTAAAATTTATCGGGTGTTAAGAGATAAGTAGAGAGTGAGATTGATTGATGTGAGAGGAAAAAGAAAGATAAGATTGCATTAATGTAGGTGACAAGTGTCACCACTACATTGGTTTTGACTTAAGAGTTACTATTCACTATTTTGACTTTTGACCAAAAATTGGTTAAATATCTCAAAAATGCACAAAAAATTACCAGTCTTACCTCTTGTTGGCCGAACCTCTTGTGCAAGGAAGGAAGAAGAAACTCTTCAAGTTCTAGCTACTACTTGGTGCAAATCACCCAAAAACATTTGCTTACATCCATTTCTACTCCATAAAAATCTTTCTAGTTGGTGATAGAGGTTGTTTGGTGAAGTTTTCTTGAAGAGCTAGGGTGGTCTACAACTCCTCTTCTCTTATTTCTTAGGTAAGTGATGATTAAACATTCTACTACACTTATTGATGCTTATATGGTGCTTAATGGGACCTAAAGTGATGGATTATGTGACTTGTTTCTTGATTTGAAGTGTTTTGGTGGAGTTTTCAATTTTATGATGAATTTTCTGGTTTCATATGATCTTGATGGTGTGGTTGTTTTTGATGGTTGGTAATAAGGGGCTTTAGCTCTAGTAGGTGCATATGATAGGAAATTGCAATCAATTTTGAATTTGGAAGAATTTCTGGAAAATTAGGGTTCTTGGTTGAACATTCTGTCCGAAATTTTAGGTCATAGATAGAGGCCGAATTGGACTTTGCTCAAAACATGAAAGTTGTAGGTATTGATGATTTTGAAGTGCCTGCAAAATTTCAGGGCATTTGGAGTAGTGTAGAGTGATTTATGCCGTTTTTACTGTTGCTGTTCTGGGTGAACAGAATATACGAACTGCGATAGTAATTGTCTATTTTGACTGGCATTGGTTTGGATTTTGAAGTTGGTGTCTTCTGATGAAATGTAGCTGGATGTCTTAGGTAGCTTATGCCTTTGGAATTTCGGCATTTGGACTTGTATAGACTGAGTTGTGTTCATTACAGTTTTGTGTGTTTTGCAAACCTGTTTTGGTAATTCTGGTTTAGTATTTGGCACATTTGACCTAGTTGTGCTAGGATTTGGACTGAGAGGCCTTCTACATTGTTGTAGCCCTGTCTTTTAGCTTCGAGATGGTGGGTCTTACGCCCTCATCCGATAAGCGTAGCGCATTTTGTGTCATTACCGCATACGGAGGCCAAACCTATTTTTGTTGATTGATCAAATGAGTTATATTTTCTGATTTTCTGGTTTGCTATTATGCTTATATATGTGTGACAGCCCCACCTTCCCCTAAGGCGAACCAAAGGGTTAGCGGACTGCCTGCCCAGCTCTCGCCAGGACTACGGTACAGTTAACGTCGTTCTATAACGTTCTGGAACACACCATTGCACGCAAACAAGTCAGAAAATACAAAATAAAAAAAAATGAAAATTTGCGCCGAAGATGAATAGTGCAGGCCACGTCAGAATCCGGCCGGATTAGCGGCCGGATTCTTGGCCGGATACTGTCCAGTGAGCATCTCGAATTTTTTCAAAAGTTCCACTCAATCCGGCCGGCAATCCGGCCAAGATTCCGGCCGGATTGTCTGGCCGGATACCGGCCAGTGAGCAACTGGCCGGATTTTCAAATTTTCACAGGCAATCCGGCCTTCAATCCGGCCAGTTTCTGGCCGGATTCCTGGCCGGATTCAGGCCAGTGACCTTCGGTCAAATTTTTTTTTCTTTTCCGTTTGAAAGCCGTGGTGATCCGAAATCCATCCAAACATTTACCAAACATATATATACAATGGAAACCAACATTTACAAGCCAAACGGCCTACCAAAGTATCCATTTCGTTCATACATATACAATAGCCATTTACCCCAAACATTGGTGCAATCAAAGCACTTAGGGTTTTCACCCTCAAGGAGCTAATCAAAATACATATACATGAGCTCAACTTGTCACAACCTTTTCCAAAAGAATTCATTTGCCTGTAAGGAAAACAAATAACACGGAATGAGCCAAAGCCCAGTGGTATACCACCCATTAAGCAATCAAATTCATATAAGAGTGAACCTTCATTTAAAGTGCACAATTAAGCAATGAAGCAAAACGGTAAAAGGATACGGTCGGCTCTCAAGAGCCCAATTCCACGCTTGCCATCTTGATCCAATTGCATTGACCCTCCGTCAATGGTACGAGTACCAAACCGTAGACCTCACTATACTTCCATTCCTTCCACCAAACATACCCCAACCGGGCCCGCACTCCAATTCAGTAGTTTTTGGTAATACTCGAGTTTACCGGAACCAAGGGTCTCATTACCACAAGGTTCCCCAGTACAGTCCCCGTGGCATGATAATTTTCACGACCAAGCCCTCGCCGGCTCGATCCAATTAACTACCATACGGGGTTGAGCTCATAAATGCAGTAAGGCCGTTGGACATTGTCCAAACGACATCAATTCAGTTTCCATGAAATGGAATTCACCAACCAATATATCCAGTTCAGTAATGCAATAAAACGGTAGCCATTCAGTGACAATATCAAAAGAGGTGAGGGCGGTCAAGTACACCCTCACCTTAATCAATTCCAATATGCAAGTAAGCCTTCAAGGCATCACATAAACATTTAGCAAAGCCACATAGTAACCATTTAGTGAGTAGTATACTCACCAAGTGAGAAAGTGGTGTTTCATACACCGCGATCACCAAAACGTCGTGAGCTACCGTCACGCCCTAGAATCACACAACAAATGCAATGAGACTCGAGAACGAGTCACCAAACAATGCTAAACACAACCCCAATAGGGTTTCATATGCATAAGTAGGCATGATAGCAAACCAGAAATTAAGATATGGCCTTAACTTAAGCCTTGATAGAAAAACCGTGTTTGAGCGTATAATGCGGTAATGGCCTTAACTTAAGCCTTGATAGAAAAACCGTGTTTGAGCGTATAATGCGGTAATGGCGTCAATTTCACTACGGTTATCGGTTGGGGGTGTAAGACCCACCGTTTCGAAGCTATGAAACAGGGCTACAACAATGTAGAAGGGCACTCAATCCAGTTCCTAGCACCACTAGGTCAAAAATGCCAAAAACTATACCAGAATTCCCAAAACAGGTTTGCAAAAGACAGAAAACTGTAATCGGTATATCTCAGTCCATACCAGTCCAAATGCCGAAATTCCAAAGGCATATGTTAGCTAAGACATTCAGCTACATTTCATCAGAAGACACCAACTCCAAAATCCAA
>NW_020861746.1:0-34976 GCF_003713205.1 Coffea eugenioides
ATTAGCAAACAAATGATCTATGATGCATTTTGGGAAATTGGGGTATTATTTGTAAATTTTCAAAACTTGAATTTCTGCTAAAATTCGCAGCAGAAAACGCGTTTCTCAAGCAAACGCGCCTCTGAGTCGCGTGTTCACAGAATCGCGTTTTCGATTCTGCACCTGCAGAACAGAAAACGCGCCTTCAAAACGCGACTTGAAGTCGCGTTTTGATGGAAGTCGCGTTTTGTTGCCTGGATCAAAGATGAAAAACGCGCCATTGAAAACGCGTCGCGTTTTCTCACAGAACCGCGTTTTCCGTACTGCAACTTTTGGGAAGAAACGCGCCTAAAAAACGCGATCTGAAGGCGCGTTTCTACTCGCGTTTTCTGAGCATTTTTTTTAAAAAATGCAGCTTCCTTGATTCTCTTTTTCTTCTTTTCCTCATATATTTTCTTGTACGCTTATTGTGTATTTTCTATTGGTACATCACCACCACAAAGGCTAGGGAATTACGGATCACCGTTATATGTTTATTAAGCCTTTGTTATCACTTTTGTTTCTCATTTTCCATTTTTAGGTTTATATCACTAATGGTTACCAAATGGAACTCATGAAGCGATGAAGACAAGCGAACAACATACCTTGAAGCTTCATATTCAATCACAACAATAGGGGAGTATTATTTTTTTATCTTGATTTTCCTTCTTACACATTGAGGACAATGTGTATGTTAAGTGTGGGGGGAGAATTGAGATTATATATATTGTATGTGATTGACTTATTAGTTGCAAATATTGGACTTGTGTTAAAATTTAAATTTTTTCTAACATCTTGTCCAAAATTCCAAACTTGCCTCAACAATTTTTAAATTTTTTTCGATTTTATCCAAGGGGTAACAAGTTCCATACCATTAGTAGTTCAAATTCCTTCTACATTTGAGATAAATATATATGATTTGGAAACTTCTTTTCTCATTTAACTTGGAAATGACTATTATGTGATTATAATTTTGCATTTGTAGGAAAATATATCTTGTGAAGTGGAGAAAATTATGCCTATTTTTTTGCATATTTAATGAAATTTCTTTTCTTTACTTGATTTTATATAGTTAAGTGATAAATATGGTCAATAAGTGCAATACTCTTCTCATGATTATTTTTTTTAGAAAATTATTATTCTCTTTGCTATTAAAAAAAAAAGAAAAAAAAAAGAAAATGAAAAAAAAAGAAAAAAAAAAGAAAATGAAAAAAAAAGAAAAAGAAAAGAAAATAAGATTTATTCTACTCCAATGATTCTCGTACTTAGTAACCGGGAGTCTTCATCTACAAATGTCGACTTTCGCGTAAAACGGTACTTGAATTAAGAGTATGCAAAGCAACTTGAGTATGTGAAGTGTTGAGTAACCGGTGATCTTCATCTAAAAATGTCGATTCTCGCGTCAAAAGGCATTCTCACAACTTAAGTAAAATTTAGCTATGTTATACGAATAAATATCCTTTTAAGTAGAATAAAGAGATGATCATGAGTTTAGGAAAGCATTATTATTGACCATATGAATTACTTGCTTGTGAAATTGGAAAAGAATGAGAAATTGAATTAAACTTGTTATAATTATGGTATAATTGGCTCTCCTTTACTTGATATTATGAGTACTTGAGGTTAATTGAATAATTGCATAATGGTTATTTATTTTGTTTTGAGGAAATAAAGTTGAAATGCTACATATGTTTATTTTTAAATTTTGGATCATTGTTGGTTTGTATTTCTTATTGTTTGAGGACAAGCAATGGTTCAAGTGTGGGGGTATTTGATAAGAGTTTATTTTACGTATTTTTAGTGTGTTTTATTAGTTAATTTTGGTTTGATTATTTAGTTTTATAACTAAAATAACTAAGGTTTTTAGCGTTAAAAATCTACATTTTATGTGTAAAGGGGCTAACCATTGCATTTTTTTATGGATTTGATATGGTAAAAAAACTTCATATTTTGAGTAGGTTTAATGATTCAATTCATTTCAAGATGAAAGTTGCATGAGAAGATTATCTTGCGATGATTTGCATGATGAATTAAAAGATGGTGAAAAATAAAAATACAACCAATGGAAGTGTTCTAAAAAGGAAAAAAATGCAATTTGAATCAAGAAAAGTCAGGTTTTGACAACTCTGACACGTTTTGGTATTTTGACTATATCTGGAGCTACACTGATCGGATCAAGGTGATCTTGGTACCATTTTGAAGCTAAAAGATATATCTACAT
The DNA here is from genome assembly GCF_003713205.1 of Coffea eugenioides. Classification (NCBI taxonomy): domain Eukaryota; kingdom Viridiplantae; phylum Streptophyta; class Magnoliopsida; order Gentianales; family Rubiaceae; genus Coffea; species Coffea eugenioides. Next base: position 2,240 of record NW_020861746.1, read on the forward strand.
TTGGTATGAAGACATCAAAGTCCAGTTCAGCCGTTTTCATAGTCAAAAAGTTGAAATACCGAAATTCAACTCAGCTGTCCAAAGTGGAAAACAGAGCTCTGACCAGTGTTTAGTATTTCGATCATATCTCAGGCTACAAAGCTCAGATTTGGATGATTCTTGAAGCATTGGAAAGCTAACTCAAAGGGCTACAACTTTGCTGTTTTACACAAAAGCCAGTTCAGCCTTTATGATAGAGAAAATCGCAGCTGAAGTAAGGATAAAGTGAATACGTGAGTACACAAAACGTGACTTGTAACCGCGTTTTGTGTAGGCGCGTTTTCTGGCCGCAATTCTGCAATTTGCTCAGTCAATTCTCTTATGTTCAAACTACTTTCCAGCTACAATCTGCAAGAGAATTCGGTGCACATGCTTCAGAAGACAAAAGGGCAGACAAGGTGGCTTATTTTCAAGTCAAAAACAATGGTTTTTGACTTCCTTAACAAATGGAGATTTGAGAATCATTAGAGCAGAAAATTTGGACTAGAGAGGAGCTTTTCATCAGCTTTAATAGCAGAAAACAAAATGCAGGGAGACCAGACGGAGAGGAATGCTTGAAGAGTGCAGAAATGTAGTTCTTTCCATTTCCTTAGTGTAGGCATAGTTAGTAAGTGTAGTTTCATCCATTCTTGATAAATGGCTTAGATTAGGATGAAAATGGAGATGAAAGAAAAGAAGTTGCAAGCTCAAGTTGACATGCGTGTATCTCTTCTCCAACTCTTTATCTTTTGTTAAAAATTGGGGAATTTTTCTTTAAATATAGTTAAGTATACAAGTTTCTGGAATTATGTTATTTATAGTGTCTTTAAAAAGTTTTATTACCTTGGGCGTTGGCTGAACTTTCTATGATTGTTAGTGTATTATTTGGTTATTTTGATTGCTATGATTTGAGCAATTATTTTAGTATTTTAGCTCTTTTAAATCATGATTAATCTGCGGTACCATTAATGCGTGATTATCCTAAGGGTTTATTTCTACAATGAAAATTGAGGATTTAAACATAGTTCAAGAAGCTGCTAAACAGCTAGGAGTTACACTCACGAAAGTAGCAAGGTGCATCTATGTTGGGTTTTTTAGTGAATTCATTTTCATGTAATTTCAACTGAAGAAATGAACTTGTTAAACTATTTTCATAACCATGCAGAATTATATGGATTAGCGTTATAAGTATAAGTTGATTCACTACCGAAAAAGTTAGGGATCCAAATGCATAAGGAAATATTACACCATAATAGCTAGATGAGTATTCAATATCCCAAATATAACGACTTGCTGAGTAGTTAGGGATACCACACCTAAGGAGCTTTTTATTTTGTTATTTTGTATAATTTCCAGTACGGTTAAATTGTTATAATTCATTGGATAGTCTAAAGAATAAAAGAAAACTTTAAGTCTAATACCGGGTAACTTGTTCACTCTTCCCTATGTCGGCGATCGAACCCGAATATACCCTAAACTACTAGTTGACCCTGCATATACTTGACAGTGAACGGGTGTATATTCGCGGTTTTTTAAACGGTGTACGGTCTGTACAAAATACCCGTCAAGTTTTTGGCGCCCGTTGCCGGGGAGCATTTGCGGCAATATTCCGGTGGGTGAAAAGTAAACTTTATTAATTGAGGACAATTTCACTTGTTTTTGTTCGTTTAGTGTCTTGTTTGTTTTGAGTCTTGTTGAGTCTTTTATGTTTAATGTCTTGTTTTTGTATGTTTAAAGTCATCTATTCTTCTTGACTAAACTTGTTTTTGAGCTACTTTGATAGCATGTTTAGGGGATCAAGGAGAGTAGAAAACAGGGGAGGACAATGCTTGAGAAATGGAAGATTGGCAATGGATGGTTATCAAGTGCAAAGCTCCTTCAACAGAGGTAACCAAGAATTTACTGAATGTATGTCTTTTGAAGATGGTTTAAGGTGCTTAAAGGCAAAATTTGATGTAATTAAGTTACAAGTTCAATTGGACACCATGATGCATGAAATTGAGCAGAGAAGGAATGTTAATGCTTTTAATTCTTATCATGTGATTTGTGACTTGTGTGGAGATTATCATGCTACTAACACATGTATGCAAGCACAAAATGTGGATTATTATGATGAATTAGAGCTTTACAATCCCTGTTTTGATCGATATAGTGCTAATGCTTATGGTTGGGATAATCAATGTGTATATAGTGATTCTCCATATTCTTATGATTACCAATCTGAAAGTGTCCAATATGAATCAAAACCATCTTGGGAGTTGGCAATTGAAATGGTAGCTAATGATTCTAAGCCATCTTGGGAGTTAGCTATAGAAAAATTAGCTAATGTGACTTTCGACCGTTTTGATAGGATTGAGGAAAGGATAGATGAATTGGCTTCTCACTTTGGTAGAATACAAGATCAATTACATGTATTGTGTGAAGTTATTTCTTCTAATAATTTGCAAAATGATCCTAGCATGAATGGTGGGAATGTTGTATGTGAAAATGGGTTACATTTTGATGAAAATGATGAATCTCAATTGTGTTTCAATGAGCAAATGTCCATTTCACATGATAATATCTTTGGAACTAACTTTGAACCTCAAGAGGTGAGTTTTAATGACTCATTTTTCACCCCTCTTGAGGAGTGCATTGAAAGTATAGGTTTTAAAGATATTCCTGCCCAAGATACTTTCGTGGCATTTCCTTTGGTAAGTTCTCAAGTGGTGCATATTCAAGGTAATATCTATGAAACACTTGGGATAGATAAGTCAATTCCATTTTTCACATCATTAGATCATGTGGCTTTTGCTGTAAAGTCACCTTTTAATGATCCACCACGACCTAAAATGGTGGATTATTCTTTAACTAAGCCTCCTTGAAAAATGAGGTGAAATAGTCAAGCTATTGACTTTAAAAAAGCGCTTATTGGGAGGCAACCCAATGTTTTGGTTATTTATGTTATTTTGGTGTGATTTTATGTTTAAAATATGTGTTTGAGTCATTTCGTTATTTTTCATTTATAGGTATTGGAAATGAAAGCAAAAGTGACCAAATGAGGTGAAAAAGGCGAAGTTTGATCAAGGAACTCAACCCCTCGATTTGAGTAATTGTTGTTTTTGATTCGTTACAAGGGGTTAAAATGCATGTTTTGATCATTTTACATGTGCATGCATTGAGTATATTAGCAAACAAATGATCTATGATGCATTTTGGGAAATTGGGGTATTATTTGTAAATTTTCAAAACTTGAATTTCTGCTAAAATTCGCAGCAGAAAACGCGTTTCTCAAGCAAACGCGCCTCTGAGTCGCGTGTTCACAGAATCGCGTTTTCGATTCTGCACCTGCAGAACAGAAAACGCGCCTTCAAAACGCGACTTGAAGTCGCGTTTTGATGGAAGTCGCGTTTTGTTGCCTGGATCAAAGATGAAAAACGCGCCATTGAAAACGCGTCGCGTTTTCTCACAGAACCGCGTTTTCCGTACTGCAACTTTTGGGAAGAAACGCGCCTAAAAAACGCGATCTGAAGGCGCGTTTCTACTCGCGTTTTCTGAGCATTTTTTTTAAAAAATGCAGCTTCCTTGATTCTCTTTTTCTTCTTTTCCTCATATATTTTCTTGTACGCTTATTGTGTATTTTCTATTGGTACATCACCACCACAAAGGCTAGGGAATTACGGATCACCGTTATATGTTTATTAAGCCTTTGTTATCACTTTTGTTTCTCATTTTCCATTTTTAGGTTTATATCACTAATGGTTACCAAATGGAACTCATGAAGCGATGAAGACAAGCGAACAACATACCTTGAAGCTTCATATTCAATCACAACAATAGGGGAGTATTATTTTTTTATCTTGATTTTCCTTCTTACACATTGAGGACAATGTGTATGTTAAGTGTGGGGGGAAGAATTGAGATTATATACATTGTATGTGATTGACTTATTAGTTGCAAATATTGGACTTGTGTTAAAATTCAAAAATTTTTCTAAAATCTTGTCCAAAATTGCAAACTTGCCCCAAAAATATTTAAATTTTTTCAATTTTATCCAAGGGGTAACAAAGTTTCACACCATTAGTAGTTCAAACTCCTTCTACATTTGAGATAAATATATGTGGCTTAAGCACTTCTTTTCTCATTTAACTTGGAAATGACTATTATGTGATTATAATTTTGCATTTGTAGGAAAATATATCTTGTGAAGTGGAGAAAATTATGCCTATTTTTTTGCATATTTAATGAAATTTCTTTTCTTTACTTGATTTTATATAGTTAAGTGATAAATATGGTCAATAAGTGCAATACTCTTCTCATGATTATTTTTTTTAGAAAATTATTATTCTCTTTGCTATTAAAAAAAAAAAGAAAAAAAAAAAAAAATAAAAAAAAAAAAAAAAAAAAAAAAAAAAAAAGAAAAAGAAAAATAAAGAATTTATCGTACCTCCAATGCAATTTCTCGTACTTAGTAACCGGGAGGTAACTATAACATTCTACAAATGTCGACTTTCGCGTAAAACGGTACTTGAATTAAGAGTATGCAAAGCAACTTGAGTATGTGAAGTGTTGAGTAACCGGTGATCTTCATCTAAAAATGTCGATTCTCGCGTCAAAAGGCATTCTCACAACTTAAGTAAAATTTAGCTATGTTATACGAATAAATATCCTTTTAAGTATAATAAAGAGATGATCATGAGTTTAGGAAGCATTATTATTGACCATATGAATTACTTGCTTGTGAAATTGGGAAAGAATGAGAAATTGAATTAAACTTGTTATAATTATGGTATAATTGGCTCTCCTTTACTTGATATTATGAGTACTTGAGGTTAATTGAATAATTGCATAATGGTTATTTATTTTGTTTTGAGGAAATAAAGTTGAAATGCTACATATGTTTATTTTTAAATTTTGGATCATTGTTGGTTTGTATTTCTTATTGTTTGAGGACAAGCAATGGTTCAAGTGTGGGGGTATTTGATAAGAGTTTATTTTACGTATTTTTAGTGTGTTTTATTAGTTAATTTTGGTTTGATTATTTAGTTTTATAACTAAAATAACTAAGGTTTTGGTAAAAATCTACATTTTATGTTAAAGTGGCTAACATTGCATTTTTATGGATTTTTATGGTAAAAACTTCATATTTTGTAGGTTTAATGATTCAATCATCAAATGAAGTGCATTGAGAAGATATTTTGGATGATTGATGATGAATTAAAGTGGTGAAAATAAAATATGAAGTGTAAAAAGGAAAAATGCAATTTGAATCAAGAAAAGTCAGGTTTTGACAACTCTGACACGTTTTGGTATTTTGACTATATCTGGAGCTACACAGATCGGATCAAGGTGATCTTGGTACCATTTTGAAGCTAAGAGATATATCTACATTTGGTATGAAGACATCAAAGTCCAGTTCAGCCGTTTTCATAGTCCAAAAGTTGAAATACCGAAATTCAACTCAGCTGTCCAAAGTGGAAAACAGAGCTCTGACCAGTGTTTAGTATTTCGATCATATCTCAGGCTAAAAAGCTCAGATTTGGATGATTCTTTAAGCATTGGAAAGCTAACTCAAAGGGCTACAACTTTGCTGTTTTACACAAAAGCCAGTTCAGCCTTTATGATAGAGAAAATCGCAGCTGAAGTAAGGATAAAGTGAATACGTGAGTACACAAAACGTGACTTGTAACCGCGTTTTGTGTAGGCGCGTTTTCTGGCCGCAATTCTGCAATTTGCTCAGTCAATTCTCTTATGTTCAAACTACTTTCCAGCTACAATCTGCAAGAGAATTCGGTGCACATGCTTCAGAAGACAAAAGGGCAGACAAGGTGGCTTATTTTCAAGTAAAAAACAATGGTTTTTGACTTCCTTAACAAATGGAGATTTGAGAATCATTAGAGCAGAAAATTTGGACTAGAGAGGAGCTTTTCATCAGCTTTAATAGCAGAAAAATGAGAGACAGACGGGAGAAGCTTGAAGAGTGCAGAAATGTAGTTCTTCCATTTCCTTAGTGTAGGATAGTGTAGTAAGTGTAGTTCATCCATTCTTGTATAATGGCTAGATTAGGATGAAAATGGAGATGAAGAAAGAGAAGTTGAAGCTCAAGTGACATGGGTTATCTCTTCTCCAACTCTTTATCTTTTGTATTGGATTCTTAAATATAGTTAATATACAAGTTCTGGAATTTATGTTATTTATGTGTCTTTAAAGTTTATACCTTGGGTTTGGTTGAACTTTCTATGATTGTTAGTGTTTATTATTTGGTTATTTGATTGCTATGATTTGAGCAAGTTATTTAGTATTTTAGCTCTTTAAATCATGATTAATCTGGTACCATTAATTGTGATTATCTAAGGTGTTATTTCTACAATGAAAATTGAGATTTAACATTAGTTCAAGAAGTGCTAAACATAGGGAGTACACTCACGAAAGTAGAGGTGCATCTATGTGGTTTTTAGTGATTCATTTCATGTAATTTCACTGAAGAAATGAACTTGTAACTAATTTCATAACCATGAGAATAGGTATGGATTAGTTATAAGTATAATTGATTCACTACGAAAGTAGGATTCAAATGCATAAGGAAATTACACCATAATTAGCTTAGATGTAGTATTCAATGATCCAAATATAACACTTGCATGAGTAGTTAGGGATACCACAACCTAAGGAGCTTTTATTTGTTATTTTGTATAATTTCAGTAGGTTAAATTTGTTATAATTCATTGATAGTCTAAATAATAAAGAAACTTTAGTAATACCGGTAATTGTTCACTCTTCCCTGTGGGATCGACCCGATATATACCCTAAACTACTAGTTGACCTGTATACTTGCAGTGAACGGGTGTAATTCGGTTTTTTAACTTGTACGTCTGTAAAATACCCGTCAAGTTTTTGGCGCCGTTGCCGGGGAAGATTTGGCAATATCGGTGTGAAAAGTAACTTTATTAATTTAGACAATTTCACTTGTTTTTGTTCGTTAAGTGTCTTGTTTGTTTTGAGTCTTGTTGAGTCTTTTATGTTTAATGTCTTGTTTTTGTATGTTTAAAGTCATCTATTCTTCTTGACTAAACTTGTTTTTGAGCTACTTTGATAGCATGTTTAGGGGATCAAGGAGAGTAGAAAACAGGGGAGGACAATGCTTAGATCGGAAGATGTTGGCAATGGAATGTTATCAAGGCAAAGCTCTTCAACAGAGGTAACAATTTTACTGAATGTATGTCTTTGAAGATGGTTTAAGGTGCTTAAAGGCAAAATTTGATGTAATAAGTTACAAGGTCAATTGACACCTATGATGCATGAAATTGGAGCAGCAGAGAAGGAATGTTAATGCTTTTTAAATTCTTGATCATGTGATTTGTGACTTGTGTGGATTATCATGCTACTAACACATGTATGCAAGCACCAAAAATGTGGGATTATTATGATGAATTAGAGCATTACAATCCCTGTTTTCGATCGAAAGTGGCTTAATGCTTATGGTTGGGATAATTCAATCTGTATATAGTGATTCTCCATATTCTTATGATTACCAACCTGAAGTGTCCAATATGAATTCAAAACCATCTTGGGAGTTGGCAATTGAAATTGGTAGCTAATGATTCTAAGCCATTTGGGATTAAGCTATAGAAAAATTAGCTAATGTGACTTCGACCGTTTGATAGGATTGAGTGAAAGGATAGCATTGAATTGGCTTCTCACTTGTAGAATACAAGATCAATACATGTATTGTGTGAAGTTATTTCTTCTAATAATTTTGCAAAATGATCCTAGCATGAATGGTGGGAATGTTGTATGTGAAAATAGGTTACATTTTGATGAAAATGATGAATCTCAATTGTGTTTCAATGAGCAAATGTCCATTTCACATGATAATATCTTTGGAACTAACTTTGAACCTCAAGAGGTGAGTTTTAATGACTCATTTTTCACCCCTCTTGAGGAGTGCATTGAAAGTATAGGTTTTAAAGATATTCCTGCCCAAGATACTTTCGTGGCATTTCCTTTGGTAAGTTCTCAAGTGGTGCATATTCAAGGTAATATCTATGAAACACTTGGGATAGATAAGTCAATTCCATTTTTCACATCATTAGATCATGTGGCTTTGCTGTAAATCACCTTTTAATGATCCACCACGACCTGAAAATGGTGGATTATTCGTTAACAAAATCTCCTTGAAAAATGAGGTGAAATAGTCAAGCTATTGACTTTAAAAAAGCGCTTATTGGGAGGCAACCCAATATTTTGGTTATTTATGTTATTTTGGTGTGATTTTATGTTTAAAATATGTGTTTGAGTTATTTTGTTATTTTTCATTTGTAGGTATTGGAAATGAAAGCAAAAGTGACCAAATGAGGTGAAAAAGGCGAAGTTTGATCAAGGAACTCAACCCCTCGATTTGAGTAATTGTTGTTTTTGATTCGTTACAAGGGGTTAAAATGCATGTTTTGATCATTTTACATGTGCATGCATTGAGTATATTAGCAAACAAATGATCTATGATGCATTTTGGGAAATTGGGGTATTATTTGTAAATTTTCAAAAGTTGAATTTCTGCTAAAATTCGCAGCAGAAAACGCGTTTCTTAATAAAACGCGCCTCTGAGTCGCGTGTTCACAGAATCGCGTTTTCGATTCTGCACCTGCAGAACAGAAAACGCGCCTTCAAAACGCGACTTGAAGTCGCGTTTTGATGGAAGTCGCGTTTTGTTGCCTGGATCAAAGATGAAAAACGCGCCATTGAAAACGCGTCGCGTTTTCTCACAGAACCGCGTTTTCCGTACTGCAACTTTTGGGAAGAAACGCGCCTAAAAAACGCGATCTGAAGGCGCGTTTCTACTCGCGTTTTCTGAGCATTTTTTTTAAAAAATGCAGCTTCCTTGATTCTCTTTTTCTTCTTTTCCTCATATATTTTCTTGTACGCTTATTGTGTATTTTCTATTGGTACATCACCACCACAAAGGCTAGGGAATTACGGATCACCGTTATATGTTTATTAAGCCTTTGTTATCACTTTTGTTTCTCATTTTCCATTTTTAGGTTTATATCACTAATGGTTACCAAATGGAACTCATGAAGCAATGAAGACAAGCGAACAACGTACCTTGAAGCTTCATATTCAATCACATCATAGGGGAGTATTACCTTCTTTATCTTGATTTTCCTTTTTACACATTGAGGACAATGTGCATGTTAAGTGTGGGGGGAGAATTGAGATTATATATATTGTATGTGATTGACTTATTAGTTGCAAATATTGGACTTGTGTTAAAATTCAAAATTTTTCTAACATCTTGTCCAAAATTGCAAATTTGCCCCAAAAATTTTAAATTTTAAATTTCATCCAAAGGGGTAACAAAGTTCCATACCATTAGTAGTTCAAATTCCTTCTACATTTGAGATAAATATATGTGGTTTAAGCACTTCTTTTCTCATTTAATTTGGAAATGACTATTATGTGATTATAATTTTTGCATTTGTAGGAAAGTATATCTTTTAAAGTGGAGAAAATTATGCATATATTTTTTTGCATATTTGATGAAATTTCTTCTCTTTATTGGATTTTATAAGTTAAGTGATAAATATGGTCAATAATTGCAATACTCTTCTCATGATTATGCTTTCGAGGGAATGTTATTATCTTTACTTAAAAAAAAATAAATAAATAAATGAAAAAAAAGAAGAAAAAAAAGATCTATTCTACTCCAATGATTCTTGTACTTAGTAACCGGGAGTCTTCATCTACAAATGTCGACTTTCGCGTAAAACGGTACTTGAATTAAGAGTATGCAAAGCAACTTGAGTATGTGAAGTGTTGAGTAACCGGTGATCTTCATCTAAAAATGTCGATTCTCGCGTCAAAAGGCATTCTCACAACTTAAGTAAAATTTAGCTATGTTATACGAATAAATATCCTTTTAAGTAGAATAAAGAGATGATCATGAGTTTAGGAAGCATTATTATTGACCATATGAATTACTTGCTTGTGAAATTGGGAAAGAATGAGAAATTGAATTAAACTTGTTATAATTATGGTATAATTGGCTCTCCTTTACTTGATATTATGAGTACTTGAGGTTAATTGAATAATTGCATAATGGTTATTTATTTTGTTTTGAGGAAATAAAGTTGAAATGCTACATATGTTTATTTTTAAATTTTGGATCATTGTTGGTTTGTATTTCTTATTGTTTGAGGACAAGCAATGGTTCAAGTGTGGGGGTATTTGATAAGAGTTTATTTTACGTATTTTTAGTGTGTTTTATTAGTTAATTTTGGTTTGATTATTTAGTTTTATAACTAAAATAACTAAGGTTTTGGTAAAAATCTACATTTTATGTTAAAGTGGCTAACATTGCATTTTTATGGATTTTTATGGTAAAAACTTCATATTTTGTAGGTTTAATGATTCAATCATCAAATGAAGTGCATTGAGAAGATATTTGGATGATTGATGATGAATTAAAGTGGTGAAAATAAAATATGAAGTGTAAAAAGGAAAAATGCAATTTGAATCAAGAAAAGTCAGGTTTTGACAACTCTGACACGTTTTGGTATTTTGACTATATCTGGAGCTACACTGATCGGATCAAGGTGATCTTGGTACCATTTTGAAGCTAAGAGATATATCTACATTTGGTATGAAGACATCAAAGTCCAGTTCAGCCGTTTTCATAGTCCAAAAGTTGAAATACCGAAATTCAACTCAGCTGTCCAAAGTGGAAAACAGAGCTCTGACCAGTGTTTAGTATTTCGATCATATCTCAGGCTAAAAAGCTCAGATTTGGATGATTCTTTAAGCATTGGAAAGCTAACTCAAAGGGCTACAACTTTGCTGTTTTACACAAAAGCCAGTTCAGCCTTTATGATAGAGAAAATCGCAGCTGAAGTAAGGATAAAGTGAATACGTGAGTACACAAAACGTGACTTGTAACCGCGTTTTGTGTAGGCGCGTTTTCTGGCCGCAATTCTGCAATTTGCTCAGTCAATTCTCTTATGTTCAAACTACTTTCCAGCTACAATCTGCAAGAGAATTCGGTGCACATGCTTCAGAAGACAAAAGGGCAGACAAGGTGGCTTATTTTCAAGTCAAAAACAATGGTTTTTGACTTCCTTAACAAATGGAGATTTGAGAATCATTAGAGCAGAAAATTTGGACTAGAGAGGAGCTTTTCATCAGCTTTAATAGCAGAAAAATGAGAGACAGACGGGAGAAGCTTGAAGAGTGCAGAAATGTAGTTCTTCCATTTCCTTAGTGTAGGATAGTGTAGTAAGTGTAGTTCATCCATTCTTGTATAATGGCTAGATTAGGATGAAAATGGAGATGAAGAAAGAGAAGTTGAAGCTCAAGTGACATGGGTTATCTCTTCTCCAACTCTTTATCTTTTGTATTGGATTCTTAAATATAGTTAATATACAAGTTCTGGAATTTATGTTATTTATGTGTCTTTAAAGTTTATACCTTGGGTTTAGTTGAACTTTCTATGATTGTTAGTGTTTATTATTTGGTTATTTGATTGCTATGATTTGAGCAAGTTATTTAGTATTTTAGCTCTTTAAATCATGATTAATCTGGTACCATTAATTGTGATTATCTAAGGTGTTATTTCTACAATGAAAATTGAGATTTAACATTAGTTCAAGAAGTGCTAAACATAGGGAGTACACTCACGAAAGTAGAGGTGCATCTATGTGGTTTTTAGTGATTCATTTCATGTAATTTCACTGAAGAAATGAACTTGTAACTAATTTCATAACCATGAGAATAGGTATGGATTAGTTATAAGTATAATTGATTCACTACGAAAGTAGGATTCAAATGCATAAGGAAATTACACCATAATTAGCTTAGATGTAGTATTCAATGATCCAAATATAACACTTGCATGAGTAGTTAGGGATACCACAACCTAAGGAGCTTTTATTTGTTATTTTGTATAATTTCAGTAGGTTAAATTTGTTATAATTCATTGATAGTCTAAATAATAAAGAAACTTTAGTAATACCGGTAATTGTTCACTCTTCCCTGTGGGATCGACCCGATATATACCCTAAACTACTAGTTGACCTGTATACTTGCAGTGAACGGGTGTAATTCGGTTTTTTAACTTGTACGTCTGTAAAATACCCGTCAAGTTTTTGGCGCCGTTGCCGGGGAAGATTTGGCAATATCGGTGTGAAAAGTAACTTTATTAATTTAGACAATTTCACTTGTTTTTGTTCGTTAAGTGTCTTGTTTGTTTTGAGTCTTGTTGAGTCTTTTATGTTTAATGTCTTGTTTTTGTATGTTTAAAGTCATCTATTCTTCTTGACTAAACTTGTTTTTGAGCTACTTTGATAGCATGTTTAGGGGATCAAGGAGAGTAGAAAACAGGGGAGGACAATGCTTGAGAAATGGAAGATTGGCAATGGATGGTTATCAAGTGCAAAGCTCCTTCAACAGAGGTAACCAAGAATTTACTGAATGTATGTCTTTTGAAGATGGTTTAAGGTGCTTAAAGGCAAAATTTGATGTAATTAAGTTACAAGTTCAATTGGACACCATGATGCATGAAATTGAGCAGAGAAGGAATGTTAATGCTTTTAATTCTTATCATGTGATTTGTGACTTGTGTGGAGATTATCATGCTACTAACACATGTATGCAAGCACAAAATGTGGATTATTATGATGAATTAGAGCTTTACAATCCCTGTTTTGATCGATATAGTGCTAATGCTTATGGTTGGGATAATCAATGTGTATATAGTGATTCTCCATATTCTTATGATTACCAATCTGAAAGTGTCCAATATGAATCAAAACCATCTTGGGAGTTGGCAATTGAAATGGTAGCTAATGATTCTAAGCCATCTTGGGAGTTAGCTATAGAAAAATTAGCTAATGTGACTTTCGACCGTTTTGATAGGATTGAGGAAAGGATAGATGAATTGGCTTCTCACTTTGGTAGAATACAAGATCAATTACATGTATTGTGTGAAGTTATTTCTTCTAATAATTTGCAAAATGATCCTAGCATGAATGGTGGGAATGTTGTATGTGAAAATGGGTTACATTTTGATGAAAATGATGAATCTCAATTGTGTTTCAATGAGCAAATGTCCATTTCACATGATAATATCTTTGGAACTAACTTTGAACCTCAAGAGGTGAGTTTTAATGACTCATTTTTCACCCCTCTTGAGGAGTGCATTGAAAGTATAGGTTTTAAAGATATTCCTGCCCAAGATACTTTCGTGGCATTTCCTTTGGTAAGTTCTCAAGTGGTGCATATTCAAGGTAATATCTATGAAACACTTGGGATAGATAAGTCAATTCCATTTTTCACATCATTAGATCATGTGGCTTTTGCTGTAAAGTCACCTTTTAATGATCCACCACGACCTAAAATGGTGGATTATTCTTTAACTAAGCCTCCTTGAAAAATGAGGTGAAATAGTCAAGCTATTGACTTTAAAAAAGCGCTTATTGGGAGGCAACCCAATGTTTTGGTTATTTATGTTATTTTGGTGTGATTTTATGTTTAAAATATGTGTTTGAGTCATTTCGTTATTTTTCATTTATAGGTATTGGAAATGAAAGCAAAAGTGACCAAATGAGGTGAAAAAGGCGAAGTTTGATCAAGGAACTCAACCCCTCGATTTGAGTAATTGTTGTTTTTGATTCGTTACAAGGGGTTAAAATGCATGTTTTGATCATTTTACATGTGCATGCATTGAGTATATTAGCAAACAAATGATCTATGATGCATTTTGGGAAATTGGGGTATTATTTGTAAATTTTCAAAACTTGAATTTCTGCTAAAATTCGCAGCAGAAAACGCGTTTCTCAAGCAAACGCGCCTCTGAGTCGCGTGTTCACAGAATCGCGTTTTCGATTCTGCACCTGCAGAACAGAAAACGCGCCTTCAAAACGCGACTTGAAGTCGCGTTTTGATGGAAGTCGCGTTTTGTTGCCTGGATCAAAGATGAAAAACGCGCCATTGAAAACGCGTCGCGTTTTCTCACAGAACCGCGTTTTCCGTACTGCAACTTTTGGGAAGAAACGCGCCTAAAAAACGCGATCTGAAGGCGCGTTTCTACTCGCGTTTTCTGAGCATTTTTTTTAAAAAATGCAGCTTCCTTGATTCTCTTTTTCTTCTTTTCCTCATATATTTTCTTGTACGCTTATTGTGTATTTTCTATTGGTACATCACCACCACAAAGGCTAGGGAATTACGGATCACCGTTATATGTTTATTAAGCCTTTGTTATCACTTTTGTTTCTCATTTTCCATTTTTAGGTTTATATCACTAATGGTTACCAAATGGAACTCATGAAGCGATGAAGACAAGCGAACAACATACCTTGAAGCTTCATATTCAATCACAACAATAGGGGAGTATTATTTTTTTATCTTGATTTTCCTTCTTACACATTGAGGACAATGTGTATGTTAAGTGTGGGGGGAAGAATTGAGATTATATACATTGTATGTGATTGACTTATTAGTTGCAAATATTGGACTTGTGTTAAAATTCAAAATTTTTCTAAAATCTTGTCCAAAATTGCAAACTTGCCCCAAAAATATTTAAATTTTTTCAATTTTATCCAAGGGGTAACAAGTTCCACACCATTAGTAGTTCAAACTCCTCCTACATTTGAGATAAATATATGTGATTTGGAAACTTCTTTTCTCATTTAACTTGGAAATGACTATTATGTGATTATAATTTTTGCATTTGTAGGAAAGTATATCGTGTAAAGTGGAGAAAATTATACCTATATTTTTTTGCATATTTGATGAAATTTCTTTTCTTTATTGGATTTTATAAGTTAAGTGATAAATATGGTCAATAAGTGCAATACTTTTCTCATGATTATTCTTTTGAGGAATTTATTATTATCTATGCTGTAAAAAGAAAAAAAAAGTGGAAAGAAAAAAAAAAGAAAAAAAGATTTATTCTACTCCAATGATTCTCGTACTTAGTAACCGGGAGTCTTCATCTACAAATGTCGACTTTCGCGTAAAACGGTACTTGAATTAAGAGTATGCAAAGCAACTTGAGTATGTGAAGTGTTGAGTAACCGGTGATCTTCATCTAAAAATGTCGATTCTCGCGTCAAAAGGCATTCTCACAACTTAAGTAAAATTTAGCTATGTTATACGAATAAATATCCTTTTAAGTAGAATAAAGAGATGATCATGAGTTTAGGAAGCATTATTATTGACCATATGAATTACTTGCTTGTGAAATTGGGAAAGAATGAGAAATTGAATTAAACTTGTTATAATTATGGTATAATTGGCTCTCCTTTACTTGATATTATGAGTACTTGAGGTTAATTGAATAATTGCATAATGGTTATTTATTTTGTTTTGAGGAAATAAAGTTGAAATGCTACATATGTTTATTTTTAAATTTTGGATCATTGTTGGTTTGTATTTCTTATTGCTTGAGGACAAGCAATGGTTCAAGTGTGGGGGTATTTGATAAGAGTTTATTTTACGTATTTTTAGTGTGTTTTATTAGTTAATTTTGGTTTGATTATTTAGTTTTATAACTAAAATAACTAAGGTTTTGGTAAAAATCTACATTTTATGTTAAAGTGGCTAACATTGCATTTTTATGGATTTTTATGGTAAAAACTTCATATTTTGTAGGTTTAATGATTCAATCATCAAATGAAGTGCATTGAGAAGATATTTGGATGATTGATGATGAATTAAAGTGGTGAAAATAAAATATGAAGTGTAAAAAGGAAAAATGCAATTTGAATCAAGAAAAGTCAGGTTTTGACAACTCTGACACGTTTTGGTATTTTGACTATATCTGGAGCTACACTGATCGGATCAAGGTGATCTTGGTACCATTTTGAAGCTAAGAGATATATCTACATTTGGTATAAAGACATCAAAGTCCAGTTCAGCCGTTTTCATAGTCCAAAAGTTGAAATACCGAAATTCAACTCAGCTGTCCAAAGTGGAAAACAGAGCTCTGACCAGTGTTTAGTATTTCGATCATATCTCAGGCTAAAAAGCTCAGATTTGGATGATTCTTTAAGCATTGGAAAGCTAACTCAAAGGGCTACAACTTTACTGTTTTACACAAAAGCCAGTTCAGCCTTTATGATAGAGAAAATCGCAGCTGAAGTAAGGATAAAGTGAATACGTGAGTACACAAAACGTGACTTGTAACCGCGTTTTGTGTAGGCGCGTTTTCTGGCCGCAATTCTGCAATTTGCTCAGTCAATTCTCTTATGTTCAAACTACTTTCCAGCTACAATCTGCAAGAGAATTCGGTGCACATGCTTCAGAAGACAAAAGGGCAGACAAGGTGGCTTATTTTCAAGTCAAAAACAATGGTTTTTGACTTCCTTAACAAATGGAGATTTGAGAATCATTAGAGCAGAAAATTTGGACTAGAGAGGAGCTTTTCATCAGCTTTAATAGCAGAAAAATGAGAGACAGACGGGAGAAGCTTGAAGAGTGCAGAAATGTAGTTCTTCCATTTCCTTAGTGTAGGATAGTGTAGTAAGTGTAGTTCATCCATTCTTGTATAATGGCTAGATTAGGATGAAAATGGAGATGAAGAAAGAGAAGTTGAAGCTCAAGTGACATGGGTTATCTCTTCTCCAACTCTTTATCTTTTGTATTGGATTCTTAAATATAGTTAATATACAAGTTCTGGAATTTATGTTATTTATGTGTCTTTAAAGTTTATACCTTGGGTTTGGTTGAACTTTCTATGATTGTTAGTGTTTATTATTTGGTTATTTGATTGCTATGATTTGAGCAAGTTATTTAGTATTTTAGCTCTTTAAATCATGATTAATCTGGTACCATTAATTGTGATTATCTAAGGTGTTATTTCTACAATGAAAATTGAGATTTAACATTAGTTCAAGAAGTGCTAAACATAGGGAGTACACTCACGAAAGTAGAGGTGCATCTATGTGGTTTTTAGTGATTCATTTCATGTAATTTCACTGAAGAAATGAACTTGTAACTAATTTCATAACCATGAGAATAGGTATGGATTAGTTATAAGTATAATTGATTCACTACGAAAGTAGGATTCAAATGCATAAGGAAATTACACCATAATTAGCTTAGATGTAGTATTCAATGATCCAAATATAACACTTGCATGAGTAGTTAGGGATACCACAACCTAAGGAGCTTTTATTTGTTATTTTGTATAATTTCAGTAGGTTAAATTTGTTATAATTCATTGATAGTCTAAATAATAAAGAAACTTTAGTAATACCGGTAATTGTTCACTCTTCCCTGTGGGATCGACCCGATATATACCCTAAACTACTAGTTGACCTGTATACTTGCAGTGAACGGGTGTAATTCGGTTTTTTAACTTGTACGTCTGTAAAATACCCGTCAAGTTTTTGGCGCCGTTGCCGGGGAAGATTTGGCAATATCGGTGTGAAAAGTAACTTTATTAATTTAGACAATTTCACTTGTTTTTGTTCGTTAAGTGTCTTGTTTGTTTTGAGTCTTGTTGAGTCTTTTATGTTTAATGTCTTGTTTTTGTATGTTTAAAGTCATCTATTCTTCTTGACTAAACTTGTTTTTGAGCTACTTTGATAGCATGTTTAGGGGATCAAGGAGAGTAGAAAACAGGGGAGGACAATCTGAGGAAATGGGAAGATTGGCAATGGGATGGTTATCAAAGTGCAAACTCCTTTCACAGGAGGCAACCAAGAATTTTAGCTGAATGTATGTCTTTTGAGAGATGGTTTAAGGTGCCTTAAGGCAATTTGAATGTTAATTAAGTTACAAGTTGACACTCGCACACCAATCGATGCATGAAATTGGAGCCACGAGAAAGGAATGTTAATGAACTTTTAATTCTTATCATGTGATTTGTGACTTGTGTGGAGATTATCATGCTACTTAAACATGTATGCAAGCACAAAATGTGGATTTTATGATGAATTAAGAGCATTACCACAACTGTTTTTGAATCGATATAGTGCTAATGCTTATGGTTGGGAATAAAATCAATGTGTATATAGTGATTCTCCATATTACTTATGAATTACCAACCTGGAAAGTGTCGCAATATGAATCAAAACCATCTTGGGAGTTGGCAATGAAATGGTAGCTAATGAATTCAACGCCACTCTTGGGAGTTAGCTATAGAAAACACTTAGCTATGTGACTTCGAACCGTTTGATAGGAAGAGAAAGGATAGATGAATTGGCTTCTCATCTTTGTAAATAATGAGCAATTGATGTATTGTGTGAGTTATTTCTTCTAAATAATTTGCAAAATGATCCTAGCATGAAATGGTGGGAATGTTGTATGTGAAAATGGGTTGCATTTTGATGAAAATGATGAATCTCAATTGTGTTTCAATGAGCAAATGTCCATTTCACATGATAATATCTTTGGAACTAACTTTGAACCTCAAGAGGTGAGTTTTAATGACTCATTTTTCACCCCTCTTGAGGAGTGCATTGAAAGTATAGGTTTTAAAGATATTCCTGCCCAAGATACTTTCGTGGCATTTCCTTTGGTAAGTTCTCAAGTGGTGCATATTCAAGATAATATCTATGAAACACTTGGGATAGATAAGTCAATTCCATTTTTCACATCATTAGATCATGTGGCTTTTGCTGTAAAGTCACCTTTTAATGATCCACCACGACCTAAAATGGTGGATTATTCTTTAACTAAGCCTCCTTGAAAAATGAGGTGAAATAGTCAAGCTATTGACTTTAAAAAAGCGCTTATTGGGAGGCAACCCAATGTTTTGGTTATTTATGTTATTTTGGTGTGATTTTATGTTTAAAATATGTGTTTGAGTCATTTCGTTATTTTTCATTTATAGGTATTGGAAATGAAAGCAAAAGTGACCAAATGAGGTGAAAAAGGCGAAGTTTGATCAAGGAACTCAACCCCTCGATTTGAGTAATTGTTGTTTTTGATTCGTTACAAGGGGTTAAAATGCATGTTTTGATCATTTTACATGTGCATGCATTGAGTATATTAGCAAACAAATGATCTATGATGCATTTTGGGAAATTGGGGTATTATTTGTAAATTTTCAAAAGTTGAATTTCTGCTAAAATTCGCAGCAGAAAACGCGTTTCTCAAGCAAACGCGCCTCTGAGTCGCGTGTTCACAGAATCGCGTTTTCGATTCTGCACCTGCAGAACAGAAAACGCGCCTTCAAAACGCGACTTGAAGTCGCGTTTTGATGGAAGTCGCGTTTTGTTGCCTGGATCAAAGATGAAAAACGCGCCATTGAAAACGCGTCGCGTTTTCTCACAGAACCGCGTTTTCCGTACTGCAACTTTTGGGAAGAAACGCGCCTAAAAAACGCGATCTGAAGGCGCGTTTCTACTCGCGTTTTCTGAGCATTTTTTTTAAAAAATGCAGCTTCCTTGATTCTCTTTTTCTTCTTTTCCTCATATATTTTCTTGTACGCTTATTGTGTATTTTCTATTGGTACATCACCACCACAAAGGCTAGGGAATTACGGATCACCGTTATATGTTTATTAAGCCTTTGTTATCACTTTTGTTTCTCATTTTCCATTTTTAGGTTTATATCACTAATGGTTACCAAATGGAACTCATGAAGCGATGAAGACAAGCGAACAACATACCTTGAAGCTTCATATTCAATCACAACAATAGGGGAGTATTATTTTTTTTATCTTGATTTTCCTTCTTACACATTGAGGACAATGTGTATGTTAAGTGTGGGGGGAAGAATTGAGATTATATACATTGTATGTGATTGACTTATTAGTTGCAAATATTGGACTTGTGTTAAAATTCAAAATTTTTCTAAAATCTTGTCCAAAATTGCAAACTTGCCCCAAAAATATTTAAATTTTTTCAATTTTATCCAAGGGGTAACAAAGTTCCACACCATTAGTAGTTCAAACTCCTTCTACATTTGAGATAAATATATGTGGCTTAAGCACTTCTTTTCTCATTTAACTTGGAAATGACTATTATGTGATTATAATTTTGCATTTGTAGGAAAATATATCTTGTGAAGTGGAGAAAATTATGCCTATTTTTTTGCATATTTAATGAAATTTCTTTTCTTTACTTGATTTTATATAGTTAAGTGATAAATATGGTCAATAAGTGCAATACTCTTCTCATGATTATTTTTTTTAGAAAATTATTATTTCTTTGCTATTAAAAAAAAAAGAAAAAAAAAGAAAATGAAAAAAAAAGAAAAAGAAAAGAAAATAAGATTTATTCTACTCCAATGATTCTCGTACTTAGTAACCGGGAGTCTTCATCTACAAATGTCGACTTTCGCGTAAAACGGTACTTGAATTAAGAGTATGCAAAGCAACTTGAGTATGTGAAGTGTTGAGTAACCGGTGATCTTCATCTAAAAATGTCGATTCTCGCGTCAAAAGGCATTCTCACAACTTAAGTAAAATTTAGCTATGTTATACGAATAAATATCCTTTTAAGTAGAATAAAGAGATGATCATGAGTTTAGGAAAGCATTATTATTGACCATATGAATTACTTGCTTGTGAAATTGGAAAAGAATGAGAAATTGAATTAAACTTGTTATAATTATGGTATAATTGGCTCTCCTTTACTTGATATTATGAGTACTTGAGGTTAATTGAATAATTGCATAATGGTTATTTATTTTGTTTTGAGGAAATGAAGTTGAAATGCTACATATGTTTATTTTTAAATTTTGGATCATTGTTGGTTTGTATTTCTTATTGCTTGAGGACAAGCAATGGTTCAAGTGTGGGGGTATTTGATAAGAGTTTATTTTACGTATTTTTAGTGTGTTTTATTAGTTAATTTTGGTTTGATTATTTAGTTTTATAACTAAAATAACTAAGGTTTTGGTAAAAATCTACATTTTATGTTAAAGTGGCTAACATTGCATTTTTATGGATTTTTATGGTAAAAACTTCATATTTTGTAGGTTTAATGATTCAATCATCAAATGAAGTGCATTGAGAAGATATTTGGATGATTGATGATGAATTAAAGTGGTGAAAATAAAATATGAAGTGTAAAAAGGAAAAATGCAATTTGAATCAAGAAAAGTCAGGTTTTGACAACTCTGACACGTTTTGGTATTTTGACTATATCTGGAGCTACACTGATCGGATCAAGGTGATCTTGGTACCATTTTGAAGCTAAGAGATATATCTACATTTGGTATAAAGACATCAAAGTCCAGTTCAGCCGTTTTCATAGTCCAAAAGTTGAAATACCGAAATTCAACTCAGCTGTCCAAAGTGGAAAACAGAGCTCTGACCAGTGTTTAGTATTTCGATCATATCTCAGGCTAAAAAGCTCAGATTTGGATGATTCTTTAAGCATTGGAAAGCTAACTCAAAGGGCTACAACTTTGCTGTTTTACACAAAAGCCAGTTCAGCCTTTATGATAGAGAAAATCGCAGCTGAAGTAAGGATAAAGTGAATACGTGAGTACACAAAACGTGACTTGTAACCGCGTTTTGTGTAGGCGCGTTTTCTGGCCGCAATTCTGCAATTTGCTCAGTCAATTCTCTTATGTTCAAACTACTTTCCAGCTACAATCTGCAAGAGAATTCGGTGCACATGCTTCAGAAGACAAAAGGGCAGACAAGGTGGCTTATTTTCAAGTAAAAAACAATGGTTTTTGACTTCCTTAACAAATGGAGATTTGAGAATCATTAGAGCAGAAAATTTGGACTAGAGAGGAGCTTTTCATCAGCTTTAATAGCAGAAAAATGAGAGACAGACGGGAGAAGCTTGAAGAGTGCAGAAATGTAGTTCTTCCATTTCCTTAGTGTAGGATAGTGTAGTAAGTGTAGTTCATCCATTCTTGTATAATGGCTAGATTAGGATGAAAATGGAGATGAAGAAAGAGAAGTTGAAACTCAAGTGACATGGGTTATCTCTTCTCCAACTCTTTATCTTTTGTATTGGATTCTTAAATATAGTTAATATACAAGTTCTGGAATTTATGTTATTTATGTGTCTTTAAAGTTTATACCTTGGGTTTGGTTGAACTTTCTATGATTGTTAGTGTTTATTATTTGGTTATTTGATTGCTATGATTTGAGCAAGTTATTTAGTATTTTAGCTCTTTAAATCATGATTAATCTGGTACCATTAATTGTGATTATCTAAGGTGTTATTTCTACAATGAAAATTGAGATTTAACATTAGTTCAAGAAGTGCTAAACATAGGGAGTACACTCACGAAAGTAGAGGTGCATCTATGTGGTTTTTAGTGATTCATTTCATGTAATTTCACTGAAGAAATGAACTTGTAACTAATTTCATAACCATGAGAATAGGTATGGATTAGTTATAAGTATAATTGATTCACTACGAAAGTAGGATTCAAATGCATAAGGAAATTACACCATAATTAGCTTAGATGTAGTATTCAATGATCCAAATATAACACTTGCATGAGTAGTTAGGGATACCACAACCTAAGGAGCTTTTATTTGTTATTTTGTATAATTTCAGTAGGTTAAATTTGTTATAATTCATTGATAGTCTAAATAATAAAGAAACTTTAGTAATACCGGTAATTGTTCACTCTTCCCTGTGGGATCGACCCGATATATACCCTAAACTACTAGTTGACCTGTATACCTGCAGTGAACGGGTGTAATTCGGTTTTTTAACTTGTACGTCTGTAAAATACCCGTCAAGTTTTTGGCGCCGTTGCCGGGGAAGATTTGGCAATATCGGTGTGAAAAGTAACTTTATTAATTTAGACAATTTCACTTGTTTTTGTTCGTTAAGTGTCTTGTTTGTTTTGAGTCTTGTTGAGTCTTTTATGTTTAATGTCTTGTTTTTGTATGTTTAAAGTCATCTATTCTTCTTGACTAAACTTGTTTTTGAGCTACTTTGATAGCATGTTTAGGGGATCAAGGAGAGTAGAAAACAGGGGAGGACAATGCTTGAGAAATGGAAGATTGGCAATGGATGGTTATCAAGTGCAAAGCTCCTTCAACAGAGGTAACCAAGAATTTACTGAATGTATGTCTTTTGAAGATGGTTTAAGGTGCTTAAAGGCAAAATTTGATGTAATTAAGTTACAAGTTCAATTGGACACCATGATGCATGAAATTGAGCAGAGAAGGAATGTTAATGCTTTTAATTCTTATCATGTGATTTGTGACTTGTGTGGAGATTATCATGCTACTAACACATGTATGCAAGCACAAAATGTGGATTATTATGATGAATTAGAGCATTACAATCCCTGTTTTGATCGATATAGTGCTAATGCTTATGGTTGGGATAATCAATGTGTATATAGTGATTCTCCATATTCTTATGATTACCAACCTGAAAGTGTCCAATATGAATCAAAACCATCTTGGGAGTTGGCAATTGAAATGGTAGCTAATGATTCTAAGCCATCTTGGGAGTTAGCTATAGAAAAATTAGCTAATGTGACTTTCGACCGTTTTGATAGGATTGAGGAAAGGATAGATGAATTGGCTTCTCACTTTGGTAGAATACAAGATCAATTACATGTATTGTGTGAAGTTATTTCTTCTAATAATTTGCAAAATGATCCTAGCATGAATGGTGGGAATGTTGTATGTGAAAATGGGTTACATTTTGATGAAAATGATGAATCTCAATTGTGTTTCAATGAGCAAATGTCCATTTCACATGATAATATCTTTGGAACTAACTTTGAACCTCAAGAGGTGAGTTTTAATGACTCATTTTTCACCCCTCTTGAGGAGTGCATTGAAAGTATAGGTTTTAAAGATATTCCTGCCCAAGATACTTTCGTGGCATTTCCTTTGGTAAGTTCTCAAGTGGTGCATATTCAAGGTAATATCTATGAAACACTTGGGATAGATAAGTCAATTCCATTTTTCACATCATTAGATCATGTGGCTTTTGCTGTAAAGTCACCTTTTAATGATCCACCACGACCTAAAATGGTGGATTATTCTTTAACTAAGCCTCCTTGAAAAATGAGGTGAAATAGTCAAGCTATTGACTTTAAAAAAGCGCTTATTGGGAGGCAACCCAATGTTTTGGTTATTTATGTTATTTTGGTGTGATTTTATGTTTAAAATATGTGTTTGAGTCATTTCGTTATTTTTCATTTATAGGTATTGGAAATGAAAGCAAAAGTGACCAAATGAGGTGAAAAAGGCGAAGTTTGATCAAGGAACTCAACCCCTCGATTTGAGTAATTGTTGTTTTTGATTCGTTACAAGGGGTTAAAATGCATGTTTTGATCATTTTACATGTGCATGCATTGAGTATATTAGCAAACAAATGATCTATGATGCATTTTGGGAAATTGGGGTATTATTTGTAAATTTTCAAAAGTTGAATTTCTGCTAAAATTCGCAGCAGAAAACGCGTTTCTCAAGCAAACGCGCCTCTGAGTCGCGTGTTCACAGAATCGCGTTTTCGATTCTGCACCTGCAGAACAGAAAACGCGCCTTCAAAACGCGACTTGAAGTCGCGTTTTGATGGAAGTCGCGTTTTGTTGCCTGGATCAAAGATGAAAAACGCGCCATTGAAAACGCGTCGCGTTTTCTCACAGAACCGCGTTTTCCGTACTGCAACTTTTGGGAAGAAACGCGCCTAAAAAACGCGATCTGAAGGCGCGTTTCTACTCGCGTTTTCTGAGCATTTTTTTTAAAAAATGCAGCTTCCTTGATTCTCTTTTTCTTCTTTTCCTCATATATTTTCTTGTACGCTTATTGTGTATTTTCTATTGGTACATCACCACCACAAAGGCTAGGGAATTACGGATCACCGTTATATGTTTATTAAGCCTTTGTTATCACTTTTGTTTCTCATTTTCCATTTTTAGGTTTATATCACTAATGGTTACCAAATGGAACTCATGAAGCGATGAAGACAAGCGAACAACATACCTTGAAGCTTCATATTCAATCACAACAATAGGGGAGTATTATTTTTTTTATCTTGATTTTCCTTCTTACACATTGAGGACAATGTGTATGTTAAGTGTGGGGGGAAGAATTGAGATTATATACATTGTATGTGATTGACTTATTAGTTGCAAATATTGGACTTGTGTTAAAATTCAAAATTTTTCTAAAATCTTGTCCAAAATTGCAAACTTGCCCCAAAAATATTTAAATTTTTTCAATTTTATCCAAGGGGTAACAAGTTCCACACCATTAGTAGTTCAAACTCCTCCTACATTTGAGATAAATATATGTGATTTGGAAACTTCTTTTCTCATTTAACTTGGAAATGACTATTATGTGATTATAATTTTTGCATTTGTAGGAAAGTATATCGTGTAAAGTGGAGAAAATTATACCTATATTTTTTTGCATATTTGATGAAATTTCTTTTCTTTATTGGATTTTATAAGTTAAGTGATAAATATGGTCAATAAGTGCAATACTCTTCTCATGATTATTCTTTTGAGGAATTTATTATTATCTATGCTGTAAAAAGAAAAAAAAAGTGGAAAGAAAAAAAAAAGAAAAAAAGATTTATTCTACTCCAATGATTCTCGTACTTAGTAACCGGGAGTCTTCATCTACAAATGTCGACTTTCGCGTAAAACGGTACTTGAATTAAGAGTATGCAAAGCAACTTGAGTATGTGAAGTGTTGAGTAACCGGTGATCTTCATCTAAAAATGTCGATTCTCGCGTCAAAAGGCATTCTCACAACTTAAGTAAAATTTAGCTATGTTATACGAATAAATATCCTTTTAAGTAGAATAAAGAGATGATCATGAGTTTAGGAAGCATTATTATTGACCATATGAATTACTTGCTTGTGAAATTGGGAAAGAATGAGAAATTGAATTAAACTTGTTATAATTATGGTATAATTGGCTCTCCTTTACTTGATATTATGAGTACTTGAGGTTAATTGAATAATTGCATAATGGTTATTTATTTTGTTTTGAGGAAATAAAGTTGAAATGCTACATATGTTTATTTTTAAATTTTGGATCATTGTTGGTTTGTATTTCTTATTGCTTGAGGACAAGCAATGGTTCAAGTGTGGGGGTATTTGATAAGAGTTTATTTTACGTATTTTTAGTGTGTTTTATTAGTTAATTTTGGTTTGATTATTTAGTTTTATAACTAAAATAACTAAGGTTTTGGTAAAAATCTACATTTTATGTTAAAGTGGCTAACATTGCATTTTTATGGATTTTTATGGTAAAAACTTCATATTTTGTAGGTTTAATGATTCAATCATCAAATGAAGTGCATTGAGAAGATATTTGGATGATTGATGATGAATTAAAGTGGTGAAAATAAAATATGAAGTGTAAAAAGGAAAAATGCAATTTGAATCAAGAAAAGTCAGGTTTTGACAACTCTGACACGTTTTGGTATTTTGACTATATCTGGAGCTACACTGATCGGATCAAGGTGATCTTGGTACCATTTTGAAGCTAAGAGATATATCTACATTTGGTATAAAGACATCAAAGTCCAGTTCAGCCGTTTTCATAGTCCAAAAGTTGAAATACCGAAATTCAACTCAGCTGTCCAAAGTGGAAAACAGAGCTCTGACCAGTGTTTAGTATTTCGATCATATCTCAGGCTAAAAAGCTCAGATTTGGATGATTCTTTAAGCATTGGAAAGCTAACTCAAAGGGCTACAACTTTGCTGTTTTACACAAAAGCCAGTTCAGCCTTTATGATAGAGAAAATCGCAGCTGAAGTAAGGATAAAGTGAATACGTGAGTACACAAAAC
The DNA here is from genome assembly GCF_003713205.1 of Coffea eugenioides. Classification (NCBI taxonomy): domain Eukaryota; kingdom Viridiplantae; phylum Streptophyta; class Magnoliopsida; order Gentianales; family Rubiaceae; genus Coffea; species Coffea eugenioides. The sequence goes on from NW_020861746.1 coordinate 28,927, forward strand.
GTGACTTGTAACCGCGTTTTGTGTAGGCGCGTTTTCTGGCCGCAATTCTGCAATTTGCTCAGTCAATTCTCTTATGTTCAAACTACTTTCCAGCTACAATCTGCAAGAGAATTCGGTGCACATGCTTCAGAAGACAAAAGGGCAGACAAGGTGGCTTATTTTCAAGTAAAAAACAATGGTTTTTGACTTCCTTAACAAATGGAGATTTGAGAATCATTAGAGCAGAAAATTTGGACTAGAGAGGAGCTTTTCATCAGCTTTAATAGCAGAAAAATGAGAGACAGACGGGAGAAGCTTGAAGAGTGCAGAAATGTAGTTCTTCCATTTCCTTAGTGTAGGATAGTGTAGTAAGTGTAGTTCATCCATTCTTGTATAATGGCTAGATTAGGATGAAAATGGAGATGAAGAAAGAGAAGTTGAAGCTCAAGTGACATGGGTTATCTCTTCTCCAACTCTTTATCTTTTGTATTGGATTCTTAAATATAGTTAATATACAAGTTCTGGAATTTATGTTATTTATGTGTCTTTAAAGTTTATACCTTGGGTTTGGTTGAACTTTCTATGATTGTTAGTGTTTATTATTTGGTTATTTGATTGCTATGATTTGAGCAAGTTATTTAGTATTTTAGCTCTTTAAATCATGATTAATCTGGTACCATTAATTGTGATTATCTAAGGTGTTATTTCTACAATGAAAATTGAGATTTAACATTAGTTCAAGAAGTGCTAAACATAGGGAGTACACTCACGAAAGTAGAGGTGCATCTATGTGGTTTTTAGTGATTCATTTCATGTAATTTCACTGAAGAAATGAACTTGTAACTAATTTCATAACCATGAGAATAGGTATGGATTAGTTATAAGTATAATTGATTCACTACGAAAGTAGGATTCAAATGCATAAGGAAATTACACCATAATTAGCTTAGATGTAGTATTCAATGATCCAAATATAACACTTGCATGAGTAGTTAGGGATACCACAACCTAAGGAGCTTTTATTTGTTATTTTGTATAATTTCAGTAGGTTAAATTTGTTATAATTCATTGATAGTCTAAATAATAAAGAAACTTTAGTAATACCGGTAATTGTTCACTCTTCCCTGTGGGATCGACCCGATATATACCCTAAACTACTAGTTGACCTGTATACTTGCAGTGAACGGGTGTAATTCGGTTTTTTAACTTGTACGTCTGTAAAATACCCGTCAAGTTTTTGGCGCCGTTGCCGGGGAAGATTTGGCAATATCGGTGTGAAAAGTAACTTTATTAATTTAGACAATTTCACTTGTTTTTGTTCGTTAAGTGTCTTGTTTGTTTTGAGTCTTGTTGAGTCTTTTATGTTTAATGTCTTGTTTTTGTATGTTTAAAGTCATCTATTCTTCTTGACTAAACTTGTTTTTGAGCTACTTTGATAGCATGTTTAGGGGATCAAGGAGAGTAGAAAACAGGGGAGGACAATGCTTGAGAAATGGAAGATTGGCAATGGATGGTTATCAAGTGCAAAGCTCCTTCAACAGAGGTAACCAAGAATTTACTGAATGTATGTCTTTTGAAGATGGTTTAAGGTGCTTAAAGGCAAAATTTGATGTAATTAAGTTACAAGTTCAATTGGACACCATGATGCATGAAATTGAGCAGAGAAGGAATGTTAATGCTTTTAATTCTTATCATGTGATTTGTGACTTGTGTGGAGATTATCATGCTACTAACACATGTATGCAAGCACAAAATGTGGATTATTATGATGAATTAGAGCATTACAATCCCTGTTTTGATCGATATAGTGCTAATGCTTATGGTTGGGATAATCAATGTGTATATAGTGATTCTCCATATTCTTATGATTACCAACCTGAAAGTGTCCAATATGAATCAAAACCATCTTGGGAGTTGGCAATTGAAATGGTAGCTAATGATTCTAAGCCATCTTGGGAGTTAGCTATAGAAAAATTAGCTAATGTGACTTTCGACCGTTTTGATAGGATTGAGGAAAGGATAGATGAATTGGCTTCTCACTTTGGTAGAATACAAGATCAATTACATGTATTGTGTGAAGTTATTTCTTCTAATAATTTGCAAAATGATCCTAGCATGAATGGTGGGAATGTTGTATGTGAAAATGGGTTACATTTTGATGAAAATGATGAATCTCAATTGTGTTTCAATGAGCAAATGTCCATTTCACATGATAATATCTTTGGAACTAACTTTGAACCTCAAGAGGTGAGTTTTAATGACTCATTTTTCACCCCTCTTGAGGAGTGCATTGAAAGTATAGGTTTTAAAGATATTCCTGCCCAAGATACTTTCGTGGCATTTCCTTTGGTAAGTTCTCAAGTGGTGCATATTCAAGATAATATCTATGAAACACTTGGGATAGATAAGTCAATTCCATTTTTCACATCATTAGATCATGTGGCTTTTGCTGTAAAGTCACCTTTTAATGATCCACCACGACCTAAAATGGTGGATTATTCTTTAACTAAGCCTCCTTGAAAAATGAGGTGAAATAGTCAAGCTATTGACTTTAAAAAAGCGCTTATTGGGAGGCAACCCAATGTTTTGGTTATTTATGTTATTTTGGTGTGATTTTATGTTTAAAATATGTGTTTGAGTCATTTCGTTATTTTTCATTTATAGGTATTGGAAATGAAAGCAAAAGTGACCAAATGAGGTGAAAAAGGCGAAGTTTGATCAAGGAACTCAACCCCTCGATTTGAGTAATTGTTGTTTTTGATTCGTTACAAGGGGTTAAAATGCATGTTTTGATCATTTTACATGTGCATGCATTGAGTATATTAGCAAACAAATGATCTATGATGCATTTTGGGAAATTGGGGTATTATTTGTAAATTTTCAAAAGTTGAATTTCTGCTAAAATTCGCAGCAGAAAACGCGTTTCTCAAGCAAACGCGCCTCTGAGTCGCGTGTTCACAGAATCGCGTTTTCGATTCTGCACCTGCAGAACAGAAAACGCGCCTTCAAAACGCGACTTGAAGTCGCGTTTTGATGGAAGTCGCGTTTTGTTGCCTGGATCAAAGATGAAAAACGCGCCATTGAAAACGCGTCGCGTTTTCTCACAGAACCGCGTTTTCCGTACTGCAACTTTTGGGAAGAAACGCGCCTAAAAAACGCGATCTGAAGGCGCGTTTCTACTCGCGTTTTCTGAGCATTTTTTTTAAAAAATGCAGCTTCCTTGATTCTCTTTTTCTTCTTTTCCTCATATATTTTCTTGTACGCTTATTGTGTATTTTCTATTGGTACATCACCACCACAAAGGCTAGGGAATTACGGATCACCGTTATATGTTTATTAAGCCTTTGTTATCACTTTTGTTTCTCATTTTCCATTTTTAGGTTTATATCACTAATGGTTACCAAATGGAACTCATGAAGCGATGAAGACAAGCGAACAACATACCTTGAAGCTTCATATTCAATCACAACAATAGGGGAGTATTATTTTTTTATCTTGATTTTCCTTCTTACACATTGAGGACAATGTGTATGTTAAGTGTGGGGGGAAGAATTGAGATTATATACATTGTATGTGATTGACTTATTAGTTGCAAATATTGGACTTGTGTTAAAATTCAAAATTTTTCTAAAATCTTGTCCAAAATTGCAAACTTGCCCCAAAAATATTTAAATTTTTTCAATTTTATCCAAGGGGTAACAAAGTTCCACACCATTAGTAGTTCAAACTCCTTCTACATTTGAGATAAATATATGTGATTTGGAAACTTCTTTTCTCATTTAACTTGGAAATGACTATTATGTGATTATAATTTTTGCATTTGTAGGAAAGTATATCTTGTAAAGTGGAGAAAATTATGCCTATATTTTTTTGCATATTTGATGAAATTTCTTTTCTTTATTGGATTTTATAAGTTAAGTGATAAATATGGTCAATAAGTGCAATACTCTTCTCATGATTATTCTTTTGAGGAATTTATTATTATCTATGCTGTTAAAAAAAAAAGAAAAAAAAAGTGGAAAGAAAAAAAAAAGAAAAGAAAGATTTATTCTACTCCAATGATTCTCGTACTTAGTAACCGGGAGTCTTCATCTACAAATGTCGACTTTCGCGTAAAACGGTACTTGAATTAAGAGTATGCAAAGCAACTTGAGTATGTGAAGTGTTGAGTAACCGGTGATCTTCATCTAAAAATGTCGATTCTCGCGTCAAAAGGCATTCTCACAACTTAAGTAAAATTTAGCTATGTTATACGAATAAATATCCTTTTAAGTAGAATAAAGAGATGATCATGAGTTTAGGAAGCATTATTATTGACCATATGAATTACTTGCTTGTGAAATTGGGAAAGAATGAGAAATTGAATTAAACTTGTTATAATTATGGTATAATTGGCTCTCCTTTACTTGATATTATGAGTACTTGAGGTTAATTGAATAATTGCATAATGGTTATTTATTTTGTTTTGAGGAAATAAAGTTGAAATGCTACATATGTTTATTTTTAAATTTTGGATCATTGTTGGTTTGTATTTCTTATTGTTTGAGGACAAGCAATGGTTCAAGTGTGGGGGTATTTGATAAGAGTTTATTTTACGTATTTTTAGTGTGTTTTATTAGTTAATTTTGGTTTGATTATTTAGTTTTATAACTAAAATAACTAAGGTTTTGGTAAAAATCTACATTTTATGTTAAAGTGGCTAACATTGCATTTTTATGGATTTTTATGGTAAAAACTTCATATTTTGTAGGTTTAATGATTCAATCATCAAATGAAGTGCATTGAGAAGATATTTGGATGATTGATGATGAATTAAAGTGGTGAAAATAAAATATGAAGTGTAAAAAGGAAAAATGCAATTTGAATCAAGAAAAGTCAGGTTTTGACAACTCTGACACGTTTTGGTATTTTGACTATATCTGGAGCTACACTGATCGGATCAAGGTGATCTTGGTACCATTTTGAAGCTAAGAGATATATCTACATTTGGTATAAAGACATCAAAGTCCAGTTCAGCCGTTTTCATAGTCCAAAAGTTGAAATACCGAAATTCAACTCAGCTGTCCAAAGTGGAAAACAGAGCTCTGACCAGTGTTTAGTATTTCGATCATATCTCAGGTTAAAAAGCTCAGATTTGGATGATTCTTTAAGCATTGGAAAGCTAACTCAAAGGGCTACAACTTTGCTGTTTTACACAAAAGCCAGTTCAGCCTTTATGATAGAGAAAATCGCAGCTGAAGTAAGGATAAAGTGAATACGTGAGTACACAAAACGTGACTTGTAACCGCGTTTTGTGTAGGCGCGTTTTCTGGCCGCAATTCTGCAATTTGCTCAGTCAATTCTCTTATGTTCAAACTACTTTCCAGCTACAATCTGCAAGAGAATTCGGTGCACATGCTTCAGAAGACAAAAGGGCAGACAAGGTGGCTTATTTTCAAGTAAAAAACAATGGTTTTTGACTTCCTTAACAAATGGAGATTTGAGAATCATTAGAGCAGAAAATTTGGACTAGAGAGGAGCTTTTCATCAGCTTTAATAGCAGAAAAATGAGAGACAGACGGGAGAAGCTTGAAGAGTGCAGAAATGTAGTTCTTCCATTTCCTTAGTGTAGGATAGTGTAGTAAGTGTAGTTCATCCATTCTTGTATAATGGCTAGATTAGGATGAAAATGGAGATGAAGAAAGAGAAGTTGAAACTCAAGTGACATGGGTTATCTCTTCTCCAACTCTTTATCTTTTGTATTGGATTCTTAAATATAGTTAATATACAAGTTCTGGAATTTATGTTATTTATGTGTCTTTAAAGTTTATACCTTGGGTTTGGTTGAACTTTCTATGATTGTTAGTGTTTATTATTTGGTTATTTGATTGCTATGATTTGAGCAAGTTATTTAGTATTTTAGCTCTTTAAATCATGATTAATCTGGTACCATTAATTGTGATTATCTAAGGTGTTATTTCTACAATGAAAATTGAGATTTAACATTAGTTCAAGAAGTGCTAAACATAGGGAGTACACTCACGAAAGTAGAGGTGCATCTATGTGGTTTTTAGTGATTCATTTTATGTAAT
>NW_020861747.1:7500-14538 GCF_003713205.1 Coffea eugenioides
CTTCTTCTTCTTCACGAACGGTCCACCTTTCAGGTCCTTGCCCTTCTCCTTGCCCTTCTCCTTTTCCTGGTCGTTGTTGGATCCCATGGACTCAAAGTCTATCAACTTCTCTGCGGCCACGAGTGCTTGAGACACGGTCTGAACATTCTGTCTCCGCAACTCCCTCTGCGCCCACGGCTGTAGTCCACGGATGAACGTGTAGAGCCTGTCTTCCTCAGACATCTCCTTCACATCCAACATCAGGGCCTGGAACTCAGCAACGTACTCATGTACGCTCTTGTTCTGCTTCAAGTTCCACAACGCGTCCCGAACTTTCCACGAAACATTCGTGGGAAGGAATTGCTTCTTCAATTCCTCCTTCAACACATCCCAAGTGTCAACCTTGGGTCTGGTGGGGTCTGATTGCATCATTCTCCACCACAACTTTGCATCACCGCTAAGGTACATTGATGCAATGGTTACCTTCTCAACTTCTGGAACATCAACAGCCTTGAAGTACTGTTCGACATCCCACAAGAAGTTCTCAAGGTCCTTCGAACTCCTACTCCCCTGGTACGGTTTCGGCTCAGGGACTTTAACTTTCCCTCTCGAAGATTTCTGAACGGGCTGTGTGTTGGAAGAGCCAACCGCCCTCTTCAACACACCGATCTCCGACTGTAAAGCCGCGATCTCAGCATGGGACGAAGCCACTTCGTTCCTCAATGCCACAACATCCCCAACAGAAGAAACCGTCTGCCTGGTTTCCTCCATCTGTGCCGTCAGGGTGTTAATCGTCTGTCGGGTCTGCAACAGAACTTCCACGACGTTGAAGCCCTCAGGGACGTCTCCCAGACGCTGCATCAAGTCCTCAAAGGCAAGCTCCTGACGTTGCAACCGATCTTGGACAGTATTTCCGTGTCCAACCATCATTACCCTACAAAACAGACACAACAACAAAAGCACGGTCTAATGGATCAGAGCCGTGCTCTGATACCAAACTGTTACGAGGTGTTTACTTACCCTAGCAAACCACGCACGTAATGGCACTGGTAGCCGCTACCAGTCAGCCCACACAACTCGCTTGCACACAAGTATTCAGAACCTAGAACACTTAGGCAAAATAAATGAACACACGCACAAGTTACAGCCAACACGGCCAACCCTGTATTTCACCACAACGATTACAAGGACTTTCTACAAACACTTGGCGTGCAGAACATCTAAAGGTGATTCTCTCTATCTTAGAATCTCTGCCCTTTAGTCTCTGCCTAGCCCATTATTTATAGGCACAATTACGGTTGACAAGAGACCCAACCGTTGGTCTTATCTAAACGTCCACAAAGACAGGAATCCGCTAGGAATAAGGCTGAGTTGCTGGTAACCGCCAGCAACTCCTAGCAACTGCCAGCAACGGTTAGCAACCGCCCAACGTCTAGCTTTGGCGCGCACAGGCAACTGCCGTACACTTCCGCGCGCCCCGTTTCCCGCCATCGGCAACGTTCTGCGCCCAGCTTTGCCCCAACACTTAGCAATCTTAGGCACCGTGGTTCCAAGCACTTGGAACCACCCGAACAACCCACCAAGCCATAGCCATCCCGTGGCCTTGGCCCCTAGCCCTCGGCCTTGACTTGGCTTAGTTACAGTTACCCCTCTATATATGTCTTAGAGGGAAACTTCCAACCGTTAGTAGAGGCACCCCTTTTTCCCCAACTAACTTAGAGGCACCTGATGCCCCTAAAACTTTCCCCAGCCCATACATAGACTAGGAAAACATTATCAAACACCTGTTCACACATTTCCAACAAGTGTCACCTTCGGCCTTCCCACCTAGACCATGGCTGGCCGAACTTAGCCACGGCCGCGCGCGTTCCATCTGGACCGCGCCCTAAGGGGCTCACAGTAGGCCACTATCCTACCATCGAAAGTTGATAGGGCAGAAATTTGAATGATGCGTCGCCGGCACGAGGGCCGTGCGATCCGTCGAGTTATCATGAATCATCGCAGCAACGGGCAGAGCCCGCGTCGACCTTTTATCTAATAAATGCATCCCTTCCAGAAGTCGGGGTTTGTTGCACGTATTAGCTCTAGAATTACTACGGTTATCCGAGTAGCAGATACCATCAAACAAACTATAACTGATTTAATGAGCCATTCGCAGTTTCACAGTCTGAATTAGTTCATACTTACACATGCATGGCTTAATCTTTGAGACAAGCATATGACTACTGGCAGGATCAACCAGGTAGCATTCCTCACCGACGCCGACGTCGCACGAGGTCGACGAGCTCGAAGGAGACGTGACGTCCCGAGGCGACGACGGCAGTCGTTCGATGCGGGCGATTGACGCCAAGTTCGGGCAAATAGAGGTCGACGATCTCCTGCCCTTCCGGTGTTCCGCGTCCGAGAGCTCAGGCTACAGTTCGTGGGCCGAGACGCATCGCTTGGCTGCGACTCGGAACACGGCCTCGCCTTTGCGGTTCCCCGACGCCGCCGCAGCCCGACCAGGCGGGACGGCGTTGGGAGAACGTTGAATGTTGTGGCATCCGAATTCCTTCTAATAGGTATGCAACACAGGAAACCCGTGGGCGGCCAAGGCTAACGATGCTGCTCTTGCGCCAACGATTGAAGGGGAATGCGAGGGAAGACGTCGCCGCACCAGCGGGGATCCGACCAGCCCAAACATGCCCACCGCTACCCACGCGCCGTCACGGGCTGCACCGTCCAAGCACCCACGCCGTGCATCGACAACCCCAATCGGTCACCGATGCCAGCTTGGATGCCAAGATCGTGCAACGTAAGGCACGCAGCACACACAAAAACGACGTAAACGAACGACCGCCGTGCACGACGCCCGCCCGACCGACCGACCGACTCTGCCTTGAGTGCCTTCCCGGCCTCGACGGCTCGAGCATCTCAAGTTTTCTTGAAATATTGATGCAAAGAAAGAATTTAGGTGCCCTTACATGCCCAACGATGTCTAACGAGTTTCTAGTACCAACGGCCTTCCTATGGCCTTGACAGGCCAAGCATCTCAACTCTCCCTAATAGTCTCTAAACTAAAAAACTCAAACCGTTAGTAGACCCACACCCTTTTCCCCTCACAGACATAGCCACCTATAGATGGCAGTTTAGTGTGTGTTTAACACACCTACACATGGGTGGGTGCTAGAAACAAATATCAAAAAAATTTCCAACATTGATTGAATTGAAAATAAAATAAAATAAAATAAAAAAATAAAAAAATTCAAAAAAACACAAAAAATTCAAAAAATATAGTTTAATTAAAAAAGAAGCAATTTATGAATTTTGAAGACATATCGGTGTGGATATTAACGTGGCTCAACATGTATGCTTAAAAAGAGAAAAACAAGAGAAAACAAGGCTAGGCGGTGAGCCTTAGGCCGCACGACGGCCGTTGCCTTGCGTTGGCCATGGCATGGGCACGATGCTACACGGATGGCGTCCAAAACGCACGACGGCCGTTGCCTTGCATTGGCCAAGGCATGGGCACGATGCCACACCGACGGCAAGAAAAATGAACGACGGTGCCCCTCGTGGCTAGGCGGTGGCCCAACGGCCGCACGACGGCCGTTGCCATGCATTGGCTAAGGCATGGGCACGACGGCCGTTGCCTTGCATTGGCAAGGCTTGGGCACGATGCCACACCCACGGCATGAAAAACGCACGACGGTGCCCCTCGTGGCTAGGCGGTTGCCCAACGGCCGCACGACGGCCGTTGCCTTGCATGGGCCAAGGCATGGGCACGACGGCCGTTGCCTTGCGTTGGCCATGGCATGGGCACGACGGCCGTTGCCTTGCATTGGGCAAGGCTGGGCACGATGCCACACCGACGGCATGAAAAACGCACGACGGTGCCCCTCGTGGCTAGGCGGTTGCCCAACGGCCGCACGACGGCCGTTGCCATGCATTGGCTAAGGCATGGGCACGACGGCCGTTGCCTTGCATGGGCCAAGGCATGGGCACGACGGCCGTTGCCTTGCGTGGGCCATGGCATTGGCACGACGGCCGTTGCCTTGCGTTGGCCATGGCATTGGCACGACGGCCGTTGCCTTGCATTGGGCAAGGCTTGGGCACGATGCCACACCGACGGCATGAAAAACGCACGACGGTGCCCCTCATGGCTAGGCGGTGGGCCTTAGGCCGCACGATGGCCGTTGCCTTGCGTTGGCCATGGCATGGGCACGACGGCCGTTGCCTTGCATTGGGCAAGGAATGGGCACGATGCCACACCGATGGCATGAAAAACGAACGACGGTGCCCCCCAAGGCTAGACGGTGGGCCTTAGGGGGCACGACGGCCGTTGCCTTGCGTTGGCCATGGCATGGGCACGACGGCCGTTGCCATGCATTGGCTAAGGCATGGGCACGACGGCCGTTGCCTTGCATTGGGCAAGGCTTGGGCACGATGCCACACCCACGGCATGAAAAACGCACGACGGTGCCCCTCGTGGCTAGGTGGTTGCCCAACGGCCGCACGACGGCCGTTGCCTTGCATGGGCCAAGGCATGGGCACGACGGCCGTTGCCTTGCGTTGGCCATGGCATGGGCACGACGGCCGTTGCCTTGCATTGGGCAAGGCTTGGGCACGATGCCACACCGACGGCATGAAAAACGCACGACGGTGCCCCTCGTGGTTAGGCGGTTGCCCAACGGCCGCACGACGGCCGTTGCCATGCATTGGCTAAGGCATGGGCACGACGGCCGTTGCCTTGCATGGGCCAAGGCATGGGCACGACGGCCGTTGCCTTGCGTTGGCCATGGCATGGGCACGACGGCCGTTGCCTTGCATTGGGCAAAGCTTGGGCACGATGCCACACCGACGGCATGAAAAACGCACGACGGTGCCCCTCATGGATAGGCGGTGGGCCTTAGGCCGCACGACGGCCGTTACCTTGCGTTGGCCATGGCATGGGCACAACGGCCGTTGCCTTGCATTGGCCAAGGCATGGGCACGATGCCACACCGATGGCATGAAAAACGAACGACGGTGCCCCTCATGGCTAGACGGTGGGCCTTAGGCCGAACGACGGCCGTTGCCTTGCGTTGGCCATGGCATGGGCACGACGGCCGTTGCCTTGCATTGGCCAAGGCAATGGCACGATGCCACACCGATGGCATGAAAAATGCACGACGGTGCCCCTCATGGCTAGGCGGTGGGCCTTAGGCCGCACGACGGCCGTTGCCTTGCGTTGGCCATGGCACGGGCACGACGGCCGTTGCCTTGCATTGGCCAAGGCATGGGCACGATGCCACACCGACGGCATGAAAAACGCACGACGGTGCCCCTCATGGCTAGGCGGTTGGCCTTAGGCCGCACGACGGCCGTTGCCTTGCATTGGGCAAGGCATGGGCACGATGCCACACCGACGGCATGAAAAACGCACGACGGTGCCCCACATGGCCAGGCGGTGGGCCTTAGGCCGCACGACGGCCGTTGCCCTGCGTTGGCCATGGCAAGGCCACGGGTAAACCTCCGTTGCCATGCATTGGCTAAGGCATGGGCACGACGGCCGTTGGCTTGCATTGGGCAAGGCATGGGCACGATGCCACACCGACGGCATGAAAAACGCACGACGGTGCCCCTCTTGGCTAGGCGGTGGGCCTTAGGCCGCACGTAGGCCGTTGCCTTGGTTTGGCCATGGCTTGGGCACGACGGCCGTTGCCTTGCATTGGCCAAGGCATGGGCACGATGCCACACCGATGGCATGAAAAACGAACGACGGTGCCCCTCATGGCTGCGGGCCGGCCTTAGGCCGCCCGGCGGCCGTTGCCTTGCGTTGGCCATGGCATGGGCACGACGGCCGTTGCCTGCATTGGCCAAGGCATGGGCACGATGCACACGTGGCATGAAAAATGCACGAACGGTGCCCCTCCATGGGCTAGGCCGGTGGGCCCTTAGGCGCACGACGGCCGTTCTTGGCGTTGGCCATTGGCATGGGCACCGACGCCGTTGACTTGCATGGCCAAGGCCTTGGGCACGATGCACACCGATGCCAAATGAAAAACGAAACGCGGTGCCCTCATGGCTAACGGGTGGGCCTTAGGCCGCATGACGGCCCGTTGCCCTTGCGTTGGGCCATGGCATGGGCAACGACGGCCGTTGCCTTGCATTGGGCAAGGAATGGCAACGATGCTACCACCGATGGCAATGGAAAAAAAACGACGACGTGGGCCCCTCCATGGGCTAAAACGGTGGGGCCTTAGGCCGCACGCGGCCCCGTTGCCTTGCGTTTGGCCATGGCAAGGCCCACGGGTAAAACCCTCCGTTTGCCATGCATTGGGTAAGGGCATGGGCACGACGGCCGTTTGCTTGCATTGGGCAAGAGCATGGGCACGATGCCACACCGACGGCATGAAAAAACACACGACGGTCGCCACTTGGGCTAGGCGGTGCCTTCAGGCCGCAGTAGGCCCGTTGCCTTGGTTTTTGGCCATGGCTTGGGCACGACGCCCTGTGCCTTGGCAATTGGCCAGGGCCAATGGCACGTGCAAACAGCCGACGGCAAATGAAAAAACGCACGACGGTGCCCCTCATGGCTAGGCGGTGGGTCCCATACGGCGCACGTAGCCGTTGCCTTGGGTTTGGCCATCGGCTGGGCACGACGGCCCGTTGCTTTTGCATTGGCCAAGGCAAATGGGCAACTAGTGCACAACCGATGGCATGAAAAAAGCACGACGGTGCCCCTCATGGCTAGGCGGTGGGCCTTAGGCCGCCCGACGGCCGTTGCCTTGCGTTGGCCATGGCATGGGCACAACGCCCGTTGCCTTGCATTGGCCATGCATGGGCACGACGGCCGTTGCCTTGCATTGGGAAAGGAATGGGCACGATGCCACACCGATGGCATGAAAAACGAACGACGGTGCCCCTCATGGCTAGACGGTGGGCCTTAGGCCGCACGACGGCCGTTGCCTTGCGTTGGCCATGGCAAGGCCACGGGTAAACCTCCGTTGCCATGCATTGGGTAAGGCATGGGCACGACGGCCGTTGCCTTGCATTGGGCAAGGCATGGGCACGATGCCCCACCGACGGCATGAAAAA
>NW_020861748.1:0-44885 GCF_003713205.1 Coffea eugenioides
TTATATGAATAAATCCCTCTTTAAGTTTAAATAAGAAGATGATCATGAGTTTACATAGCATTTTTATTGACCATATGAGTTACTTGTTTGTTAAATTAGGTAAGGATGAGAAATTGATTTGAACTAGCATAATTAAGGTATAATTAGCTCTCATTTACTTCATATTATGAGTACTTAAGAATTAATGGATGATTGTATAATGGTTGTTTATCTTGTTTTCGAGAAAATGAAGTTGAAATGTGCACATATGTTTATTTTCAAAAGATTGGATCACTGTTGGTTTGTATTTCTTATTACTTGAGAACAAGCAATGGTTCAAGTGTGGGGTATTTGATAAGTATATATTTTATGTATTTTTAGTGTGTTTTATTAGTTAGTTTTGGTGTATTTTATTTAGTTTTATAACCAATTAACTAGGGTTTTGGTCAAAATATACATTTTATAGTTTAAGTGGCAAAAATTGCATTTCTATGGATTTTAATGGTGAAATTTCATGTTTTTGTAGGTTTAATGATTCAATCATCAATTGGCATGAATTGAGAAGAGAATTGGATGATTATTGATGATTTGAAGTGGTTTAAAGAAGACATGAAGTGTAAAACCTTCAAAGGAAGAAATGCAAGTGAAGACAGTTTTGACACCTTGTGGTATTTTGGCAATATCTTGAGTAAAAGCATCGGATTGAGGTTATTCTTATACCATTTTGAAGCTAAAAGATATATCTACATTTGGTATGAAGATATCGAAATCCAGTTCAGTCGTCTTCCTTGTCAAAAAGTCGAGATAAAGAAGTACATGTGCATGATCAAAGCTGAAACAGAGCTCTGACCAGTTGATGGTATTTTGGTCATATCTCGGTCCACAAAAGTCCAAATTAGATGATTTTTAAAGCATTGGAAAGCTAACGCAAAGGGCTATGTTTTGCATAAGAGCTAGTTTGGCCTTTATCTATGAGAAAATAGCAGCTAAAATGATTCCAAATTCACAGAAGTGAATACGCGACTTGGCAATACGTGAGTTGAAGTCGTGTATTCCCTAGTCGCGTATTGTAACCTGATTTCTGCAAATTGCTCAGCTACTTGCTCTGCTTTCACACTACTTTCCAGCTCAACTCTAGACAAGAATTTCGGCTGCACATGTTCAAGGAACCTTTTGGAATTAAAAAGGATCTTTATGTCTTGTCCGAAAACCACCTTTTGACTCTTTTAACACTTAAGATGTTAGAATCATTAGAAAGGGAGAGTAGAACATATTAGAAGTAGTTTTCATCAGATTTGAACATTAGAACTTAGAGGTTAGTCTTGTTTTGTTCTCTCTAGCTAGAGATTTTGTGAGAACAATTGGAGATTTCATTGTACAACTCTTTTTATTGAAGAAATAGAAGATCATTGGGAGCTTCTTCATCAATCTTGGCTAAGTTTTCTTTATCTATCTTTCACTTGTGATTCAATATGTGTTCATGCAATGAACCCATGCGCTTTCTTGTTATAACTTATATGAGTAACTAAATTTCTAGATCTAGGGAGTGGATGAAACTTATGGCTACTTGATATGAAGTGAATATGATTTACACTTGTTACAACTTGTATTAACTTATTTATTTATGCATGCTTATCACTTGTTGTCCTTGATCACCAATAGCAAAATTTTAGTTGTTATTATTCAATTAAAGTTGGTAATAATGATGGAACAACATGAATAGAATTTAAGTAGTAGACTCATGAGAATAGAGGTACACTTAGGTGAATTAAACTTACATTTAATGAAGGAAACAATAGTAGATCTAGTTCTTCAACATGAGAATAGGGAAAACTAGTCTATTCTAGGCCATTTTATCATGAGAATGAGATTTGGTAATATTGGAAATGAATCTCTTGTTAAACAAGAGTTATAACAAGAGGTATATCTATTTATTTGCATCTTTTATGCCATAAGTGGAATCTACATCTCTAGACTCAAGTATTTAATGAATTTCCTCTATTTTTATCTTGCAAATATCTAGTTAAGATTTGTAGGTAGTAGTAATTATAACTTCTCTTGCTTAAAGTGATCGTTAGTCTAAATAATAGAGCGAGGACCTAATACTTGCAAAGTTTCTCTCTGTGGAGTCAACCCGATATAAACCCTAACTACTAGCTTGACCTGTATGCTTGCAGTAAAATGGGTATAATTCGGAATTAAATTTGTTATATCAAAATCCCGTTAGCCATTAAGCTAGTTAGGGTATTTTTCTCATTTTTCCTCACGTAGGTAACATTTTCATTTCCTTTCTTGTTTTTTCGTTTCTTTTCTTTGTGGTAATAGCCATATTTGTTTGTTGGTAAAATTTGAGAGTTCAAATCTGTCCAGATTTCATGTACCATGTGAATTTTAGTTATGCATATTAAGTGTTGGTAAAAATACTAAAATGAAAATGAATCAAATTAGTGAATCTTTTGTGCTTATTTTTCATCAACACAGATGATCATAGCTAGCACAAGACCTGAAAATTTTTGGTTATCCAAAATTTTGGAGTTTATGAGCCTTAAAAGCATTGAAGGATTTTTTATTTTTGGACTGTTTGGTTTAATTTATCATATTGTTGTTGTTTTTCTATTGATTGGAAGTCATAGTTATATTGTAGGAATCATAAGGAGTGTATTGGTATAAATTTTATGATTTTTGGTGAAACTTATAGTGATTTCAAAAAATAAAAATTGGACTTTTTTTGGCAATTTCACCACTTTTGGTTATTTTTTATAAAGACTAAGTCCAAAAATGGATTCTACATGAAAAATCGAGTGGGAGGTGTATTTTGGTGAAATTTCGTGATCGGAGAGGTCGCTGGCGGCCGCCATGGCCACCAGCAGCAAGAAGCTTCAATTTGCTGGAGATGGAGAAGAAGAAAAATGAAGAGGAAGAAGAGGGAAGAAAAAAAGAAGGAAAAGGAAGGGAAAAAAAATTGTTTGGGCTAATTTTTATTTTCTGGTAGGCTGGTTTCCTTATTTTCGTTGGGCCTAACCATTTCGCCCCAAGCCAAACAAATAAAAGAAAAAGAAGAAATCCAGATCAGATCTTTTTTGCCCAAATCAGAAACCGAAATTTACACTTTAGCCCCTGATCTTTTGGATAGTTTTACTGTGGCCCAGAAATTTTAAATTTCTTTCACTTTGGTCCTTAATTTAATTACAATTTAGTCCCTCAATTTTTTTATTTAATTTTGACCCCTAAACTTTTAAAAATATTTTTTGACCCCCAAAATTTTTTGATTTTTACAATTTAGTCCCTTGTGACTTTTTGACTCTATTTATTATAATTGTTTCTTTTCATTAATAGCTAATTATGTTACTTTTGAATGTATTCAACTTGTAATTTTTAGATGTCCTTAAGTTTCTTTAAGTTTGATGTATTAATGTGAATTAAGTACTTTTTTTATTATTATTATTTTCAATTAAATTGGTGTCATGATTCTTTTGTTCATTTTAAGCATAAATAGGGCAATTTGACTCCATTTAGTCACCACTTCAAAAGGGAGATACCCCTATTATTATTTAAATGTCAATTACGTGCTCTTATGTGCTCCTATATACTCTTATGTATTTATATATTTTTATATGCTTTATTATTTATTTGATTTAAATGTTCATTCAAATTTTCTTATATTTGTTTAGATAATTTTTATAATTATTTGGGAGGTATTTAAATATTTCGAGATGTAATAGATACGTAATATTTTTGAAAAATTATAATTAGATAGACCAATGTAATAGATAAGAAAGATAGGTTGACCAGAGGTTGACACGAAAACCCTAGGAGAGAGCCACAAAACCCTCTATTCCTAGGGCTGGTATCGTGGTTGCATGGTTGCACGGCCCTTCTCCGCCTTGGGGGAGGGGGCTCTCCAAACTGCTGCAACAATGGCTCCCCGCTCGTTTGCAGAGGTGGTATCGGCAAAGCAAGCCCTGGGGTTCAACTCCAAGTCGTTTGCTTCGTTGGCGTCTTCTACCGAAGGGGGATTACGGGCGCAGGCTGTCTCTTCCACCCATAGAGGGGAGCCGGCAGTGTGCTTCGCCGTCAAAGACATTGAACGTGTGGCTGTCCCTTTTCAGTTTGCCCTAGTAGGCAAATTCTCTAGGGGACGTCCGGTTATGGAGGACATCCGCAAGTTCTTCCGTGCGTTGGATTTGAAGGAGGAGTTCTCGCTGGGTTTGTTGGATCATTGTCATGTTTTGATCCTTCTGTCCAATGAAACAGATTATTATCGACTATGGTCTCGCAATATCTGGTACATTCACGATGCCCTGATGCGAGTATTCAAGTGGTTAATTGATTTTCATATGGATAAAGAGTCATCCTTTGTGCTTGTCTGGTTTGCCTTGCCCAAGCTTCCAATACATTTGTTTCATAAAGAATGCCTTTTCTCCATTGTTGCTTGTCTGGGGCGCCCCCTATGCGTGGATGCTGCAACAGCGTTGGGCTCGCGGCCAAGTGTAGCCCGCGTCTGCGTGAAGGTGGAATTGATGAAGTAGTTGCCAGGTCGGGTGTGGATTGCTGTTGGGGATAGGCTAGGTTTATGGCAGCCTTTAGTGCCAGAATATCTTCCAAAGTATTGCAGCTTTTGCATGCACCAAGGACACAATGAGGGTGAATGCCGAATTAAGAATCCTGGGACCCGAACTGAACACCTAGAGGAGAAGAAGAAGGCATCGCAGAGGTTTCAGCAGCGGGTAGACCCTAAGCCTAGAGTTGGGGCTAGCATGGAAGAAGGAACTTCTGATGAGCATGGCTCCCTGGGGCTTGAGGTGGAAGCAGCTTTGGAGCGCAACGAGTCAGAAGGGCACGCTGCTCTGCTAGGGCAAGAAAACCCAGGTGTTATTGATGGGTCTGATGGGCAGGCTGCGGAACGGACCTTTTCAGCATCCCCAGCTGGTCTTCAAAGCTTGGACACTCAACAGGCGATAGAGGCTACTGCGACGGAGGATCACGGCATGGTGGGTCAGGCCCCTCTTCTGGGGGCAACTGCAAGTGCCAGTAGGAAGGGGATGCCACCAGCGGACGTGGCTGAGCAACCATGTGCGGGTGCAGCTGCTGGTGTTCTTGCGGCTGGTGCACAAGGATTGGTTTCGCTAGTGGCTGCACTAGATCTCCAACAACCTGTGGAGGGGCTGCTACGTGGGCTAGCTTGTCCAGGGGTAGAGGCTCCGCAACAACCTGACAGCAACACCTCGCGCATAGAGTTGATTGGAAAGGAGCTGACCAGTGGTGGGCTGGGCGCGAGGGAGGGGACAGCGCACTTGGAGGATAGTGATGCGAGTGACGAAGGGAGAGCGGTGGAGCTACCACAGGTGAAGGGTAATTTGTCCCCAAGTCTTGTGGTCAGGCGAGATCTGAATCCGAATAATTCACTCGTGGAGTTACACATTGATCCCATAGTTGGGGATGGAAAGAGTGGTAGGAAGGCAAAGGGAAAGGGTCTGCATGCACGTTTCCAATCGGACAGGCAGCTGCAGTCCTCAATTTCCACCAATGACTCATTCTAGGTATTGTGTAATGATTAATACGCTTTTGTGGAATATTAGAGGGGTGTTTAAAGCGCCCAATTTACGACGATTGAAACACATTATTCGTATGCATGGTATCCAGTTTGTTGCCATTTCTGAGCCAAAATTAGATGCCTTTCGGGTTGAGTATATTCGCTTGAAACTATCATTTGACTATGCAATTGTAAATGTGTCAGAGGACCTGTGGATTTTTTATAATGATCCTTTTGCTTGTTCGGTGGTTGGGTCTTCCAATTAGCATGTCTCCCTATCTATTAATCACCCGAGGTTCCGGGTGCCCATGGATTTCTCATTTGTGCGTGCGTTATGTTCGATAGAGAGACATAGGGTCTTATGGGAAAAACTTTTATCTGATAAGCCTATTTCACTGCCATGGTGCATTGGGGGAGATTTTAACGTTATTGTGGATGCGCATGAGAAGCGGGATGGGCAACCTTTTTCTGTGTTGGAAGGGATAGAGTTCTTGGCCTTCAAGGAAGAGGCCGAGGTGTTTGATGCTGAGTTTTCGGGGTCGAGCTTCACATGGTACAATAATCGGAGGGGTAGGGCTAGAATATGGAAGCGGTTAGATAGATTGCTCATTAATGGGAAGTGTTCAGATTTGGCCTCACCAATTTCAGTTGTTCATCTAGCGAGACACCCGTCGGATCATGCCCCGATGAAAATTTCTTTTCCTTCGAGGCTAGATAATAGGCCGCGGCTGTTCAGATTCTTGAATGTATGGACATCCCAACCAAGTTTACTGGAGGTCATTCGAGCTACATGGGACACTGCAGTACAAGGATCACTACTTAGAGTTTTGTGCTTAAAGTTGTTAGCTACCTGGAGGGCGATTCAGCAATGGAATAAGCATCATTTTGGCAATATTGGTACTGCTGTTAAGGAAGCTGAGGTTGTGCTTGAAAGGGCGAAGGGAGGAGTGACAAATGATGACTCCGATGAGGATCCCGAGGAACTTCACAAGGCGCAAGCGGAACTTAATCGGGCTTTGGCGATTGAAGAACAATTTTGGAGACAAAAGGCACGGGTCAAATGGCTCAGTAGTGGGGATCGGAATACACGGTATTTTCATACAATGGTCAAGCAAAGGAGAATCCAAGGAGCGATACATCGAGTGAAGACCTCCGAAGGGACGTGGGTGGACAAGGATGATGACATAGCGAAAGAGGCAATCGGGTATTTTTCTGACCTTTTTTCGGGGTCTTTGGATTCCAGTTGGGGAGAGTTGGGGCATTTAATCCCGCCAATGGTCACGAGAGAGGAAAGTACGCTGTTGGCAGAGGTGCCTGACATGGAAGAAGTTCAGCGTTTGGTGTTCGACATGGACAGGGAGAGTGCTATTGGCCCAGACGGCTTTACAAGTAAGTTCTTCACTTTTACATGGGATATTATTGCTCAGGACGTGCACAGAGTGGTGGTGAGTTTCTTCTGTGGAAGTGAACTGCCTAGGTTTATTACTTTCACTTCAATTGTGTTGCTTCCTAAAGTGTCGAATCCCCAGGACTTCTCGAAATTCAGACCGATTAGCCTCTGCAATTTCTTCAACAAACTATTGTCCAGAATTTCGGTGGGTCGTCTGGCCTCGGTAGTGCCGAGAATTATCACCCCCGAGCAGACGGGGTTTGTCAAAGGCCGTTCTATAATAGACAATTATTTTTTGGCTCAGGAATTGATAACGGACATTGGCAAGAAGGCACGAGGGGGAACGTAGCGTTAAAACTGGATATGACTAAGGGGTATGATCGGATGTCCTGGAGGCATATTATTCCATGTTGTGCATTTTTGGTTTTGGTGAGTGGTTGATTGACCTGGTCTGGAGGCTTATTTCGAACGTCTGGTTCTCCATTATCATCAATGGTAAATCCCACGGGTACTTCAAATCTAGCAGGGGCTTACGTCAGGGGGATCCTTTGTCCCCAGTACTTTTCATTATTGGTTCGGAGATGCTTTCGCGAGGGTTAAATGCTCTTGCATTGCAGCAGGGTTTTGTAGGGTTTAGAGTCCCACCAGGCTGCCCTGTCGTTACTCACCTTGCTTTTGCAGATAATATGCTCATCTTTACTAACGGGTCGGCGGCTGCTTTAAAGCGTATTATGCAGGTGCTTGAGGTGTACTAGCAATCCTCTGGGCAACTGGTGAATGCTCAAAAGAGTGGCTACTTGGTCCATAAGGCTCTTCCACCAGCGTGAAAATGAGTGATCGAGCGGGTTACACAATTTACAAGGCAGGAGTTTCCAATTCGCTATCTTGGCTTTTCTTTGTATACGGGTAGATGCAAAGCAGCGTACTTTGGAGAGGTGTGCCAAGCGGTATTGGCTCAAATCATGTCGTGGAAGTCTAGGTTGATATCTCAGGGAGGGAGAATTGTTCTGATGAAGCATGTGTTTTCGTCCATTCCGGTCCATTTATTATCTGCTGCAGTATGTCCTGCCTCGGTCTTTAAGAGAATTGAGCAGGCCTGTACGAATTTCTTATGGTAAGCATCAGGAGAAGAGATGAAGTTCCACTAGATCAGATGGTCTCAGTTATGCGTCCCGGTTGAGGAGGGGGGAGTGGGTTTCAGGAAGCTCCGGGAGGTATATGCGGCCTTCTCTTGTAAATTGTGGTAGAGTTTTCGAACTGGAATGTCACTTTGGACGGAATTTATACGGGCAAAGTACTGCAGGGATCTCCACCCTTGCCAGGTGGAATTGAGGCGATTTGACTCACTGACATGGCAAAGAATGTTAGACATCAGTCGGCAAGTGGAATTAGCCATGGTTTGGTTGGTGAAGGGGGGGTCCTGTGACTTCTGGTATGACAACTGGCTTGGCACTGGAGCTCTTTGTCTAAAGGCTACGGTATACTCGGCTCTCACCTTCAAGGATTTCATCATAAATGGGGAATGGGATGCCCAGTTGCTCGGTTAATATATCCCACTTGAGCTCACCCGCCAAATACTACAACACCCGGTCCCAACGGGAGACGACCGCGACGACGTGGTTTGGAGCCTAACGGCTTCGGGGAGGTTCACGTTGGCATCGGCATTTCAGGAGGTCCCGTCAGGCTCGTAGTTCCTCAATGATCCACTCTCAGGTATGGCATCTTCGGATCCCATTGAAAATCTCTTTCTTCATGCTGCTGCTGTTAGTGGGAAAACTGCCTCTAACTGATGCCTTGTGGAGGATGGGCGTCCAATTGGCCTCCAAATATTTGTGCTGCCAAGAGGGGGCGACGGAGCTGTTGGAGCATGTATTCTCGGAGGGACAAGTTGCGATGGGAGTCTGGAACTATTTTGGTAGCATATGTGGGGTTGCTCGTAGAGGCTCATCGCTTCGGGCGTGGCTAACGGCTTGGTGGATGTCGTTTCCTATGTCTGAGAAAAGTCGGGTCCTTTACTCAGTTCTTCCCAGGTTGACAATCCCTTTTGCTCTCATGATCGTCCCTTTCCAGTTTCTTGCAATTATTCCTTGGCTTATCCTATTCATTTTTGCTGAGATTGCAGTGTCTGTATACATGCATATCACATCTTCCTTTAGTGTTTCTCTTCTGACTTGAGGCTCGCTGTTGATATGTAGTGCAATGTTTTCCTATTCTGATTCTCTTACCTGTTCATACTCGATCCAATCATCTTGTGCCTTTTGAACTGTTCTATATGGATCCGGATTGGAATTTTCAAACATTTTTTCGTTTCTTGCTTTCCAGATTTGCTAGAAAATGTTGATGGTGAGGTTTATTCTATCTTGCCCTTGTTCCTTTGAGATTGATTGTGTAGCTGTTTCCCACCAGAGCCACAAATTTTGCTATTTGTCTCTTAGTCCATCCCATCTTACTGGAGCCATTTTCCATACTATTGTTGCATTTGTACAGAAGAAGAGCAAATGCTCTATGGTTTCCACATTGTCCCCACAACAGTCAGATCTTCCCTCTTCTTTCCCAAACCTTTTGAAAGTAATCTCATTTACGAGTAGGTAGTTCCGCAGGCATTTCCACATAAAGTGTTTTAGCTTGGCTTTAACCTTCAGTTGCCAAAGTTTCTTCTACATACTATATTTTCTTATCTCCTAATTGGTTTCAGCATTGCCTTCTTTTTTTTTGCAGTGCTGGGCATCCTCCTGTCTTGCCAATGCATAACCAATCTTCACAATGTATGTTCCAGTTTTGGAGAATCTCCAGAATATTCTGTCATTTCTTCTCCCTATACTAGTAGGGATGCATTCAATCAGCTCAGCATCTTTGTTGCAGAACCATTTCTGTAATGACTCTTTTTTCCACTTCCCCCCTCTATCATCTTACTTACAAATTCTAATTGGCAATCATCAAGTTTTTTAGAGGTCACTTTACCTTTGTTCTGATCCAATTTTCCATTTATCCTTCCATATACTCACAGTACTTCCATCACCTATTCTTTTCCATAGCCTAGCAAACAGTAGTGTTTTGGCACTGTGTATACTCTTCCAGCTCCATGATGCTAAGTTTGGAGGACATTTTTCCATTCAATTAGGATCCTTCATGTTTTTTGCTTTCATTACCTTGCTTACTAGCAAATTTGGGGCTCAAATTTGGGGCGGTTAAGAATCTCCAAATTTGCTTTACAAGCAAGGCAGTATTGAAGGCTTCTAGGTCTCTGAAGCCTATTCCCCCTCTTTCTTTAACTTCTGAAATTTTCTTCCAGCTTGCCCAATGAACACAGGTCTCGTTCTCTCCCTTACCCCACCAAAACCTAGCAATCCTTGTTGTGATTTCTCTGCACAACCCTTTAGGGAGTCTAAAACATGCCATTACATATGTTGGCATGGCTATTATGACTAACTTGATCAGTACCTCCTTTCCTCCTTGACTCAGTAGCCTTTTTTTCCACCCTTAAAGCTTGTTGCTAATTCTGCTCTTTACAAATCCAAAAACTTGTGTCTTAAATTTTCCAATGGCCATTTGTAATCCCAAACATGTCCCATTTATTGCCTCTCTCATGTTGTCAAGCCCCTCACTCACCTCTTGTTTTATCTAGTCAGTGGTGTTTTTGCTATAGAAGATTGCTGACTTGTCAAAGTTCACCACCTATCCAGAAGCTTTGTCATATTTTGTCAGGATGTCTTTCACTTTCAATGCCTCATGTTTGCTTGCTTTGCAGCACAGTAAGGAATCATCTGCAAAAAATAGATGAGAAATAGCAGGATTATCCCTGCAAATTTTGATTCTTGTTAGCTCATTTTCTGCCACTGCTTTTTTAAGTAAACTGGATAAACCTTCAGCTTAGATAATGAACAGGTAAGGTGATAATGGGTCCCCTTGTCTAATGCCTCTACTTGATTTAATATACCCTACTTTTTGGCCATTTAAATTGAAGGAGTAAGACACAGAGGACAGACAGACGACGATCCATTTAACAAATAATGGACAGAACCCCATTTTCATCATATGTCTTCCTAAAAATTTCTATTCTACTCTGTCGTAAGCTTTGGACATATCAAACTTAATAGCCATGAAACCAGTTTTTCCTCTTCTCTTGTTTTTCAAAAAATGAAGTATTTCATGAGCTATCACAACATTATCAAGGATTTGTATGCCTGGAATGAAAGTAGACTGTGAAGAGTTGATTCAATGCTGTAGCACTCTTTTCAGTCTGTTTGCAATGATTTTCGAGATGATCTTATACAGAACAGTACATAAACTGATAGGCCTATATTTCACAGCTCAGTTTTTGGGATCAAAGAGATGATGGTTTTATTCACTGCTTTGAGCAGGTTACCAGTATGAAAAAAGCTATTTATAACAGACACCAAACCCTCTTTTATGATATGTCAATAATGTTGGAAGAAAAGTGGAGACATACCATCAGTCCCTAGGGCTTTGTTTGGATGCATTGAAAGCAAGACTTGTCTGATTTCTTTTTCTTCCACAGGCTTAATCAGCTACTCATTCATCGAGCTAGAAATAGTGCTTGGAACCTCTGCTAGTGTTTCCTCAAAGTTGTCGGGGTTAGTAGTGGTGAAAAGGTCATTGTAGTACTCACTAAGCTCCTCTTCAACCTCCTTCTCATTCTTGCACCAAGTCCCATCTTGTTTTTGTAAAGTGCTAATTGTGTTTCGTTTCCTCTTTGTCATCACACTTGTGTGGAAAAAAGCTGTATTTCTATCACCTTTTTCGAGCCATCTGCTTCTTGATTTTTGGCTCCATTACAGTTCTTCCTCCTTATATGCGTTGCTTAGTTGGTTTTTTATCTCTGCAATTCGACCACTCTTGCCCAGATCATTTCCCTCTTTCACTTCATTGAGTTTCTCTTTTAGCTCATTTGTCCTTACTTTGGAGTTCCCTTGCACCCTTTTATTCCATTCCAAGACCGCAATCCTTTTTCTTTTTCTCTTGATTTGCATGTTTACTTCTTGATCGTTGCAAGTTTTTACTTTTAAAAAGTCATTTTATTTTAATTTTGCCATTTGCATTGATTAAACTCTCCTTTATTTGTCAAATAAGGTTGAAAATTCATCACATAGCCATGAATTTGGATAGCGCAAGTCATAAGTGGAGTCTTATCTCTTACTCTATATTTATTTTCCTTTTCTCACATTGATAATAATGTGAAATTTAAGTGTGAGGGAGGGGAATAATTGACTTGCTATTTAGTGTCATGTGATGATATTTTATGGATTTAAATGCATTAGAAATGATGAAATTGTGTTGGAAAAATTGCTATATGGAAAATTTTCTTGAAATTGGGTTTGTTGGCAGGGAGTTTCGTCGAGTTACAAGGGGAAACTCTGTCAAAATTTTTCAAAATATTTTCTAAAATTTCACTATGGCCCAAAAATTCTTCCAATTTTTGAAATTTCATTTTAAAAGGGCCAATTTGATCCAACCTTAAGTGTTCTAATTCTTCTACTTGTTGAAACTTTATATGTATTTTGGAAGATTTAGTTCTCAATTAACTTGAAAATGGTTATTATGCAATTAAGATCTTTGCATTTTAAAAAGTATATCTTGTAAAGTAGGAGAATTATACTTATAATTTTGCATGTTTAATAAGATTTCTCCTCTTTACTTAGTTTTACAAGTTAGTGATTGATATAGTCAATAAAAGCTATACTCTTTCTTTAATTATTCTTATGTATTTTTTAAGAGGGAATGTCTATTTATTGTCTTTTATTTTGAAAAAAAAAGAATAAAAAAGAAGAAAAAGAAAATAAAACGAAAAAAAAGAAGAGAATAAGAGTTTTTGTTTTACTGCAATAATTCTTGAACCAAGTAACTCGAGGTTGGCATTTACAAATGTCGACATTCGTGTAAAATGGTACTCGAATTAAGAGTATGCATAGCAATTTGAATAAGTGAAATATTGAGTAACCGGAGATCTTCAAGTAAAAGTGTCGATCTTCATGACAAAAGGCATTTTCACTATTTGAGTAAGATTTTTTATGAATAAAGTCCCTCTTAGTTGTGAAATTTGAGAAAAAGATGAGTATAGGAGAAGGATAGCTATGAATTGACTATGTGATTTGCTTACTTGTAAAATTAGGTTAAGGATAAGAGATTAAGTTTAACTTGTTGAAATTAGGGTATAATTATCTTACCTTTACTTGATATTATGAATATATTTAGTATAAATTGAATGATTGTATAATGATTGTTGTCGACACCAAAAATTTTAATTTTAATTTTTAGCTTTATTTTTATTATTTATTTTTGTTCTTATTTTATCTTATGTTATTTTAGTTGATTAACTGTACAAAATGATAGTTAATATTTATTTTTCGCTTATTTTTATAAATTAGGTTCATCATTTTTATTTTTAAGATATTTTTGCATTAAATTTTTGAAAAGGAAAATTCTCACAAAAATTCAAAAAATTTGTTTTTAATCCTCTTAGATTCGATTTTTTTAAAATAAATGAAAATTTTGCAATTCAATTGCATTTAGGAATTAATATTCTTGTTTACCTAAATTGATTTTGAAAAATAAAAATATAATAAATAAATAAAAATAAGAAGATAGGTGGGGGCTTGCATGGTAGACAAGTGTGTCAGGGGTGCATGAGGCAAGTGTGTTAGGGGAGCTTTAGACAAGTGTCCCTACTCTTTGATTAGTAGAATGACACTTGTTGATTTAGAGATTTTTGGAAAAATACAAAAGGAAAAAAAAAAAAGTAGCTACGGGAAACAAGACCAAGCAAAGAAAAAGAGAAAGCTACGGGCAGCAAAAAAGGGAGAAGGGTTTTGGGGAAGCAAGAGGAGAAGAGAGCAAGGAGGAAAGAAAAAAGAAAACCAAACGGGAGAAAGAGAGCTGGGGGAGTAGAAAAAACAGGAAGAGAGCCTGAGGGAAATCTGGAAAAGGGGGCTACGGGACAAGAGGAAGCAAGGAAGAGAGAAACTGAGAGAAAGGAGAAAGCTTTGGGCAAGGGAAACCAAGAAAAGAGAAGGAAAAGGAGAAAGGGAGAAAGGGGGGAAGGGGGGAAGGAAAAGAGAAAGAAAGCAAGAAAGGAGAAAGGGAGAAACTTTGGGAAGATCGGAGAGGGAAAATAGCCAAGGAAAAAGAAGAAAGACAAGCGAAAAATCAAAGGAAAAGAAAAGTTTGTCAACTGGAAAACTTGGTTCCAGGCTGGACGAACAGCCCACTTCATTGCAAATTTCAGATCAATTGTTGAGTTTTTGGAAGGATTTCGTTGTTTCTACACTTCCCCTAGACATATTAGAACAACTTTCTCATAGAAAGTTCTTAGGAAAAACATCCATGACCTTCCAAAATCTCGACCCAAAGCATCGCCTGCATCAGCGCTGAAATCTTCTGCAACCCAGTTCGTGGATTTCGTTTTCCAGAGCCGTTCGATTTCTTGGGGCCTTTCCTGTTCGTTTAGCAGCCTAAGTGCTCTCAGGTAATCATGGACTCTTCTCAATCTTGGTTTGACACAATTTTCATAGAGATTTGAATCCCTTATGCATGATTTTCTTCCTTTCCTAAGTTTTGTCGATGCTTGATGACGATGACTGTGGTTATGCTTGGTGATGTTATTGTGCTGTTAATAGGCTTGGGATCCATCCCTTTGTTCATTTAATGTGTATCTGAAACTATGAACTCATTTAGAAGCCATGAATAGATAGTGTTTTTCCCACATATGTAATCTGATGAACTAAAGATTGCATCTTTGGTCCTTGTTTGTGCATGTGGTTTGGGTCTGAGAATCCTTAGGAGTGCCAAGTACAAGATTCGAGTTTGGTTCTTGTTGACTTGGCTTGAAAGTTTGGTGTTTGTTTGAATCTT
Organism: Coffea eugenioides; assembly: GCF_003713205.1. Taxonomy (NCBI): domain Eukaryota; kingdom Viridiplantae; phylum Streptophyta; class Magnoliopsida; order Gentianales; family Rubiaceae; genus Coffea; species Coffea eugenioides. The sequence continues at coordinate 14,772 of NW_020861748.1, forward strand.
TTTGACATGAAAACCACGAAACCCAGAACCTGTGAGTTTGCCAGTCGCCCGGGGAGGGGGAAGCCAGGAGGTCTGGAGTTTATTCTTTTCATTTTTGTTGTCTTTTGTATCTCACAATGACTTAGTGTGTATTTGCCGTGTGAGGTTGCTGAAATCTCGAAGTATCAGAGGAAGCCATGAGTTTTTTGTTTATTGAGTTCATGGCTGCTTGAGTGTGTTGAATCGGCAAAACCCAGAAGATTAAATTTCGGTGATTGAAATTTTTGCACGTTGAAATGATTGAATGTCTATGATGTTTGTTGTTTAAGATGAAAGTCTTGATGTTTGTCATGTTTACCACGAGAAATGGCTGCGAAAACCAGGAAAAATTGCAGAAACCAGTGAGGAAGAAGACTCCTTCGAGCAAGATGTATGAAACTTCCAAAAATTGCACTTTAACCCCTGATTTGTCAACTAATGCTATTATGGCCCAGAAAATTGAAAAATTAATCAATTTTGTCCCTTTAAAAATGTTAATTTTCTTTGATATGAGTTAATGTGATTTTTGGATAGATTTTAGTGAATTTTAGAATGAATTTTGAAGGTTTAATGATTTTTGATAGATTTATAGTCTTGATTTGGATTTTTAGTAAAATTTTGAGAATTTTTTTTGTTTAATTATAGCAAATAGGTTTTCATTTATTTTTTTTGAATTTTATCATTTGGTTTTGATAGGTTTCACCTTAAGCCCTTAATTTTAATTTATTTCATTTTAGCCCCCTAATATTTGTCATAATAATGATTTGACCTCTCAAACTTTTTTAATTCTTTCAATTGGGTTCTTGTTTGTTTTAATTTGTTGAATATGGGTTGTTTGCTTTTATTTGAATGTTTTGATTGATTCAATTTCATGTTTATTTCCATTTCTCGCGATTATTCATTAATTAAAGTGATGCCTTGACCTTTTTCTTTGTTTTGGAGGAAAAATAAGAAAAGTTTCATTTTCTTAGGTCACCAATTCAAGGGAAGTATATTCTACTCTTTATCTTGATTTTACTTGATCCTATGTGCTCCTATATGATTTGATGTGTGTAATTGCATGCCTTTTTGAATGTTTCTTTTATTTATTCACTTTATTGGTTTTAATTTTGTATATTCATTTTAATTTAATTTTTTGGTTATTTGAGAGGCATTTAAATGCCAAGTTGTAATAGTTAGGTTATTATTTTATGTCATTTCATTCTTTCTCCTTTTAAATTGTAGTTAGAGCCCCCAAATGTAATAGTTAGGTCTTTATTTACTTTATTTGCTTTGTGTGTTTTGCATGCTTGTGTGTTTACATGTTACTCGCTTTCTTAGGGTCTTGCATCTAGATATCATGCTTATGTGCTATGTGTTTTATGTGATTTATGTGTTTATTTGCTTCATTATATTTTACATGATTTATTTGACTGTAATAAATGCACGTCGTCACCACACTAGTCCAACGCTAGTTGTGGCCCCTTTTTCGATCCCATTTTTTTCGATTTCTCACTAGTCCAATGCTAGTGAGAACTTATAGACATGAGTTAGTCCAACGCTAGATCCTTAGGGACCATCCACGCGCTAGATCATGTTTGTGTGATAATCACTACATTTGCATGCATATTTTCTATTTTTTAGGGTTTTTTCGCATGACATTTCCCTTATATGTATATTCCTTATCCCATATTTTCCCTATATGTATATTTCTTACCCCTATGTGTGAAACATGACATGTAGACTTGCATGCCATGTAAGAAAATTAGAACTATGTTAGATCATTTGTTTGATTAGATAGGAAAATACCCCTCGAATATGGGATATGGACGAGTATAACTCTTTAACCTTAGCACGCTCGTATTCCCTCTATTAAAGGAAAAATTAAAGTCACGAATTTTTAGCCCCCCGCACCTGTTATGATCCATTTCTTTAGGTCATGTATATTTGTATAGTTATTATTTTCTTTTCTTTCCTTCGAATTTCATATTTTTGCATACTCGTGACCTCTTCAAAGAGTCAATTTGGGCGTCACAATTAATGTGATTTGCACCAATTAAGTTTTGAAGAGATATTCCGACCCCCCGATATCCTCCTAGGTTTAGGTTTTGCATCCATATAATGACATCCAAATGTGATAAATTCTTAGGTTAAAATAAGAAAATTTTTGATTAAATCACGCAACTAGCTTTAGGCTAGGTTGAAAGGGTGCCTTGGACTTTATCCTTACCTTCCCTTTCTTCAAATGTGACTCCTGACCCCTTTTCTCTGATTGTCGAAGACTTGGAGTCGTTTAAAAAGGGTTTTCTTTACTTTTTTATTTAAAATTAATTTTTAGATGACTTGGTACACCTTAACTCCATACCAAGTGGCGACTCCTAATTTTTATTAAAAACCCTTTTTAAACTATTATTTTTGGGTCAAATCGTCCCCTTTAGGCCCATTTTCTTTATTCATTTTCTAAAAATCAAAAAACTCATTTTTCAAACAAAATTAATCAAAATTCATTTCTTTATTCATTTTGTAATTAAAAATTCATTTTTCTCAAAATTCATCATAAATTCATTTTTATAAAATACTTTATATTTTATTTAAAAAATGGGGCGCGACAATTGTTTGCCAAATCATGAGGAACTAAATTCGAAAAAAAGTGCATGTAGTGTTTTCACCTCTTGAATCATTGTTGTTGGTTGTGTGTTGATTGCTTGAGAACAAGCAATGATCCAAGTGTAGGGGAGTTGATAAGTGATTATTTTGTGCTATATTTGGATGATATTTTATTCTACTTTTAGTCACTTTTTCAATATTATAGGAAGAAAATGGTCAATATTTGCTAGAATTGGTTCCAAATACAATCTAAAGCTTAATTGAGAATTTGTCCCTTTGATTTGCATATTTTTGGTTATTTTTATAAGAGTTGAAAATGGACTTCATTTTGGACAAGAAATAGGCTTATAATATAATGATTGCAATCCTAAAGTTCACAAGGATGATGAGTTTTAAAAGTGGTTCGAGTCGTTAGAAGAATAAAACAAAGATACTTATCAAAAACGGAAGTCGACTCGAATCCCTCCAAACAATCTGGCCAGTTTTTGGAAGGATTCAAGGCAGAGAATTTTTGGTGAAACAGGGGACAAATCCCTCCAAGGAATCCAGCCGAAACTTCGAGAGATTTCCTGGAGGGATTTCGGTCAACATTGATGGCTTGCTCTTGCGCAACTTGTTTTCTACTCCATTCTTTCACAATTTTTGAGGGACAAATTGTATAAGATTTGCAGCTGTAAAAGGGAGATTCTAGCAACAAATCTTGACTTTATTTCTTCTATAATGATGTGATTTTGCTTGGAACAAAAAATGTTGACATTTGAAGCCAATGTTCACACTTGAAAGAAGACACAAAGAGGAAAGATTTCTCTATAAAAAGGAGTTTGTGTCTTCATTTTAGAGCTTGAAGAGTGCAAGAATACACCACAAAAATGTAACTCTTACATTTTCTTAGTTTTAGGTTAGTATAGTATAGAATATTTTAGGTAGTTATGTGTGTTATCCACTCTCATATATTGGCTAGATTAGGATGAAGATGAAGATGAAAAAAGAGGGGTTGAAACTCATGTGACAAAGGTTATCTCTCCTCTAACTCTTTATCTTTTATATTGGATTCTTAAGTATGGTTAATATACAAGATTTGGATTTTATGTTTATTATCTATTTTTAAAGTATATGCCTTGGGTATTTGGTTGAACTTTCTATGATTGTTTGGCGTTGATTTCTTGGCTAATTGATGCTATTATTTTGATTGAGTTATTTAGCATTTTTGCTCTTACAATCATGATTAACTGGCCATTGATTATGATCATCTAAAAGTGTTAGATTTGCAATGAGAAATGGAATTTGACACTAGTTCATAGAAGTGTTAAACTATGGTTACACTTACGAAAGTAAAGGTACACCTTTTGTGGCTTTTGTGACTTTGTTCCATGTGATTTTGTAGACACCAAATTTTTGAATAATTTTATGTGGCATCTATTTCATGATTTTCATTTTAGATTGCTTGCATTCGTTGTTTACTTTTAGTTTTAATTTTTGGTTTTAGCTTTTAAGTTTAAAGTTAGCGTAGAGTTTTTAGAAAAAAAAGAAAAAAGAAGACATCAAAAATATGTTTTAGTCATTTTGTTTTTATTCAAAGCTTTCTTGAAAGAGAAATGAAAATGAAAAATCACAAAAAAGGAGAAAAGAAAATTAAAGAAAAAGGAAAAAATAGGCTTTAGTTGGATTGGAAAAATGAAAAAAAAGAGAAAAAGGAAAAAGGAAAATTTGTTCACAAAAATATGTTTATTTCTTTAAATTCAATCTTTGGGCACTTTAGTTATTTTTATTAAGTTATTTTTGAGAAAAGAAAATGAATGAAAATGAAAAAAGAAAATGTGAAAAGGTGGAAAAATGGCCATTTTTGTTGTTTTTAGTTGTTTAGTTTTTAAATTATTTTCATTATTATTACTATTATTATTACCTGGTTTTTTGTCAATTTGTTATTATTATTTATATTTTATCATTTCTGTATTTATTAAGTTTTAAAAAAAAAAAAAAAAAAAAGAAATTGATTCGCGGCATGCAAGTTGCCGCGACTTGCAAAGTGAAGATTCGGGTGAGCCCCTTGGGCTGCAAATACAGGAAGAAAGGACGGAGGTTTTAGGGTTGAAGGGAGGATCATTTGATATAAATAGAAAAAGGCAAGACAGCCGCAAGGGAGGGGGGTGAACGGAGGAAGCAAAAACAAAAACAAAAAGAGGACGTACGAGAGAGAGGTGACAGCCGAGACTGGGGAAAAACGAGAGAAAACCAGAGGAAGCTGAAGCTAGAGCAAGAGAGGATAGAGGGCTAACGGAAAAGGGAAAAGCGAGAGCTGACGGAGGGAGGAGCGACGGGAGAGATAGAGGGAGAGAGCAAGCTGACGGGCTGAGGGTTGAGAGGAGAGAAATCTGGACCAAAAATGGAAAACTAGAAGAGAAATGCTACGGGCAGGAAGAAGTTGGTGGCGCTGCCATTGCCGTTGCTGCTCTCGTTCTGCTGTCGCCGACTCCATCGAGCCCAGATCGAAGCTTCAACTCCAAGACAGTGAGTAGAACCAAGCTGATACTTGGCAATCTTGTTGGAGCAAGCGGAGCCCGCAATCATGGAAGCCATTGATACTAGCACTGTCCCCGCCATCGAGCTGCTGCACTCACAAGGAGTCTGCCACCATTAGCACTGTAAGTTTTCCGTTTCTGGATGCTGGGCCCTTAGTTAACAAAACGAAGGAGAAATTGCTTTCAATTTTCGAATGCCCCTGACCCATTTGGAAAAGGTCTCTGCAAAATTGAATTCAAAAAGCAAGCTGGAATTTTTAGGCATGATAGAGGCAGTTTATGGTTTTCCGTTTCTTTTTGTTTCTGTTTTGTGGATTGTGATTGTTTGTTCGTTATCAAAGTCCTGATTGTTGCTTTTTTTTGTTTGACATTTAATGCCTGGGTTGGCTGATTCGCATTGGGTAAAAGACTAGAGGGTCTCAATGCTTGTTATTTTGTGATTCAGATGAATCGAATTTGGTTTTCAATGAATCTGGTCTCGTGTTTCCTTTGGTTGTTGCATGTTCAGCCATGGGTTTATGATTCTAGATGGGATTCTTGTCATGAGAGCCTGTTTCTTCATTAAGGGTGTGTGTTTAAGGAAAAGTTTGAATCATGCCCAAATACTTGCTGGAAAAACGCAATTCAGTTTGCCGAACCAGAAAACTCACGGCTTTGTCTTATTGTTTTCTTCTTTTTTCGGTTCCAAGCTATGGTGTTTGCTTAGATAACGATTCCAGCCTGTTTCTCTTTGGTTTGTTTGCATGAACGTGTTTCATTTGAGTCAGAAAATGGCATGAACATGGTTGGGGAAGAAAAGAAAATTTCTGCTGTATAGCTGCATCGGCACTGTGAGGAAATGAAATAATGTTGCAGAAAATGCTAGCTGGTTTTGTTTTCCTACCGCTGCACACTTCCTTTACTTGGTTTACTGTTCGTGATTGGATTGTGTTAATCATAGTACTTAGCTGTTGGGTGGTGTTAAGTGAAGGTTTTTGCTGAATTTTGCTTGAAGTTTTATATGAAATCCGCATCTTGAAGTTACATAGAGCTTTACATGAAAATTGCAGACTTGCTTTTCTTTACAGTTTGGCACCAAATCTGCATGATGTATGTTGAAATCGTGTGTCTCGTTGCTTGGCTTAAAGTTAAGACTCTTGGTTGAAAGGTTTGTCTTTTAAGCAAAGTATGTCTGAAATTATCATTTTGGATTGAAGTTGCGGCAGTTTTGTTTGTCCAACGTTTGCATATTCTTTCCAGAAATTTTGCATGAGATCTTTTAAGTTTTCTGCATGTTTGGACGATGACAATGATGTAGTTGGTTATTTAGTTTAAAGCTGTGAATTCGGATTTGAATTTCTGTTCTTGAATAGCAAATGGTATGCTTGAGTTTTGGTCTCGGTTGATGAGAGTGGCAGCAGAAAATTGCAGAAGTAAAGAAGCCTTTGGCATTCGTTTGCATGCATGCAAAATATTATAAAAATTGCGCCTCAACCTTTTGGCTTCCATCTAATGCTGCTATGACCCAATTAATTGAATAACCCCCTCAATTTTGTCCTTGGCAGTTTTAATTCTACCACTTCATTGTTTGTTTGTTTTAATTAATTACCATGCCTAGTTTAAATTGCACTTAAGTTATGACTTTAGGGACCTTATGACTAGGTGAGCCTTGTTTTGCCCATTTCTTTTAATTTTTCTTAAATAAAGTGGTGCCTTGACCTTTTTATTATTTTGGAGGGTAATTGAATAATTCCACTTCATTGGGGCGTCAATTCAAGGGAGGTACACTCTATCCCTCATTTGCACTACATTTAGCCTTACGTGCTCCTACGTGTTATGTGAATATGCATGCCTACTCCGCTTTCCTTACCTCCTTGCCTGCATTTGCTTGTTTTTACTTTTATTTAAGTTTTATGGGGTATGTGTACACCTCTTGGCTTGTAATAGATAGGGCTCGGAGAGCATCTGGTCCATTTCCCCTTCCCCTTTATGCTTTCATGGGGTATGTGTACACCTCTTGGCTTGTAATAGATAGGGCTCGGAGAGCATCTGGTCCATTCACCCTTTCCCTTTATGTTTTCATGGGGTATGTGTACACCTCTTGGCTTGTAATAGCTAGGGCTCGTAGAGCATCTGGTCCATTTCCCCTTCCCCTTGGTTGCTTGTTTTTGTTGCTACATGTTTAATTGCTTTAGTAGGCTCTTGCATCTAGTCGAGCATGCTAAGTGCTACGTGCTACGTGTTTACGAGTGTTTTGGCATGTCTACTTGCTTTCATAACCATGAATGAATGGAATGGATGAATGTACGTCACCACACTAGTCCAATGCTAGTTGTGGCTCATTAGGCCATCCCTTTTTGTTAGTGCATATTTGCATGTTCACTACATGTCATGCATTTTTCTTAGTTTTATCATTTGGCATGCTCCTCGAGCCCCTTTTCCCTCATTTTAGGATTCTTTGCATCTCATGCTAGTTAGGGTACATTTGCCTGAAGAGTCCCCTTAATATGGGATATAGACGAGTGTGGCTTTTTCTAAGCCTTAGCACGCTTGTATTCCCTCTATCAAAGGGCAAATTGAGTCACGATTTAGGTCTCCCCGTACCCAATATGCATAAATTCCCTAAGCTCATGCATTCTCAATCCACTCTATCATTACACTTTCACTTTTGTCTCATTTGCACACATGCACCCTTTTATCACTTTCACTTGCACACAAACACTTTTTTATCTTCACTTGCACACGAACACTCTTATCTTCACTCGCACACGAGTACTTTCATCTTCATTTGCACACCGACACTTTCGCACTTTTCTTTAAATTGCATACATGCATTTTTTGCCCACTTGCACTTGGAGTATATATATTTGCATTCAAAGACATTTGCACACCTCCACTTGTATCGTATTTTATCAATCTTCCCACTTCACACAAACTCACACTTTCACATGGCATGCATTCCACTCATTTTTTACGTCATTTAGGTTTAGGTGTGACCTCTCCAAAAGGATCATTATTGGGCTTCACAACTAATGTGATTGGCACCACTCAACCTTTGAAGAGAAATTTCCCCCCATACCCCTAGGTCTAGGGTTTTGCATTCATATAGACATGTCCAACACGCGATACATACCTTGGGTAGAAAATTAGGGAAAAATTGGTTTAAGTCACGCAACTAGCCTTGGCTAGGTCGAAGGGGTGCCTTGGATTTTTATCCTTGCCTTCCCCTTCGTCAAATGTGACCCCCGATCCCTCTTTTGGTTACGCAGACCCAAAAGTTCTCAAAAAGGGTTTATTTACTTTTTTTTTATTCAAAAACAAAAATCATTTTTGGGTGACTTGGTACACCCTAACTCTATACCAAGTGGCGACTCCATTTTTGATACAAAAAACCCTTTTGAACTTCACTTGGCCAAATCGTCGCATTCAAAGTCCCATGGCCTTTTACTTTTCATTTTGCACACGTTCACACCACACACACCATCACACATCACAACACAACACCGAATCGAAAAGTGGGGCGCGACAGTTGGCGACTCCACTGGGGAATTCCTAAGTGGGTCCAAGCATTTGACTTAGCCATTCGTTTCCTTTTCTACCCTTTTTATGCATTGCACTTGGATATTAGGCTTGCATTTTCCATTTTTAGGGCCTTTTGCCTCGCGCGCGTATCAAACTTTTCCCTCACTCACGTATGTGTGATTGGTTGATTGGATGAATGTTTACTTGTTATCTCGCGCTTGCATTGCATTTTGGGAGGTATGGGTCACCCTAGAGCCTCGCGTTGGTTCTTGACCCTTCCCCTCCAAACGAGCACTAGCATACGAGCATACGCTTTACTTCTTTTATCCCTTTTATTTTTCTTTAGTGGCTTGTCACGCCACTCCACCCTATTAGGATTAGGTGACTCACTTGGACATGTGATCACGACACGATGTGTGTGTAGCATGTTCCAATGGGTCACTCAATCTTCCGCTTAAAGCTATTGGTTGATAGCCTTTAGCTTTTGGTCGAAGATTGAGGTTTTGATAGATTCACTCAAACACGTAGCCGTGACACGATGTGTGCGTAGCGGTGTTTGGGGAATCGCTCGAACCACCGACAAAGAACCTTGGGATTGGTGACCCTTGGTTTCTAAGTCTGAAGGCTCGGGGACCTGAGCTCATCGAGTCTAGATGCATTAGTGAACCCCAACCTCATGCATCCATGATAGCTTGCCTAGGGTAGAGTCGGCCTTATCCTAAGCTAGGGACACTATTCACGAGGGGAGGGGTCCAACCCTTTTTTCCTTTTTATTGCTTTGATTGCTTTATCTTGTTGTTACAATGTGTTATGTGTACTATCAACTGCACTAACCATTTTTTTTTTGTTTTCTTGGCCTGCATTCATGTGCCATAGCAATAAGGGGCCTCTTTGGCACTCTTTTAGTGACTCATCCACTAGATAGCTCACATGTCTAAATTTCAGTCTTTGCACTTACCTTTCAGTAAATACATTTCATGTTTAGACCTTTTCCCCCGTTGCATTATTTATATCCTTTAGGCCATATTTGTCACATATTTATATCGCTTTAATAAACTGGCATCACGCATAAACCCTAGAAAGGGAATGCCATTTAGGGGATCCCGTGTTAGGAATAAACCACCCCATGTCTCGGATATATAATCCAAATAAGACTTGCACGTTTACCTTTCTCGTACCATCCGAAGGGGTAGTGCACAAGGTAAGGTAAAGATCCGATCATTTTCATGAAGCAATTTTTGGAATATGAGCATCTAATAATCACTTTTTGGCCATTTTTATCAAAATTGGTAAAAATCCTTTGCGTAAAGGACATTAATTCGAAGAAAATTCACAAATGATTCCTCATTGTTGAGACGATAAATATAGAGACCAAATTTTGATTTTAGAGGCTCATAGACCAAGGCATTGTAATGATTTCTTGAAACCACCCAGTGGGCGAATAATTCAATCGATTTTTGAACAAATCATCCATCTTATCCAATCCACTTTTTTCCAATTCATTCAATTTTAGTTCAATCTAATCATTTTTTAATAAATTCAAATCATCAAATCATTTGACCAATTTACCCTTTTTAGGGTCTTTTGACCAATTTACCCTTTTTAGGGTCATTCGGTCGATTTTGAATAAATCGTCAATTCATTTGACCAATTTACCCTTTTTAGGGTCATCCGGTCGATTTTGAATAAATCATCAATTCATTTGACCAACTTACCCTTTTTAGGGTCTTTTTGACCAATTTACCCTTTTTAGGGTCATTCGGTCGCTTTTGAATAAATTATCAACTCCATTGACCAAATTACCCTTTTTAGGGTCTTTTGACCAATTTACCCTTTTTAGGGTCATTCGGGCTATTTTTGAATAAATCCCTAATTCAATTTCATTCATTTGACCAATTTACCCATTTTTAGGGCAACCGAGCCGATTTTGAATAAATCAAGTTTCGTTCAATCTAGTGGATCAATTTACCCTTTTTAGGGTAATCTGATTAATTTTGGATAAATTTCATTCAATTCATTTGACCTGTTTCCCTTTTAGGGTAATTCGGTCGATTTTAAATAAATTGTCAATTTCGTTCAACCCATTTGCCCTATTAGGGTTTCATTGTCAAATTCCAAATTGGGAAATCTAGTCGATTTTGGAAAAATCATCCATTGCATTTGATTAGTTGGGATTTTTGGACCCGTGCTTCACTGAGAAAACTTGGTCAACGAATTCCAATCTTCTTCGATAGGAAATTCGTCAAGGTCAAACCCGTGCGTTTTTGCAAATTCTTGTATCGATCACAAATGATCACTCTATTCGGACGTTGTCCTCATTTTGACAAATCTCTCGTCACTCCAATTGACCAAATTTTTCAAAAAATTATTTTCCACTCAATGAGTTGATCAGATCCATCAGGTATGGTATGGTGCCTACCTCAGAGGTTTGCATTTTCATGCTAGGCCTACCCTTGGCATAAAAGGGTTCCCCCATAGGACATGCATCCGATTTTTCTGGATATCTACTAACTCTTGCCTTTTTCTTTTCCTTTTCTTTATTTTTATTGGAATATCTAAGCAAGGGTTAAATCTAAAGACAATTCCTTTCAAAATTCTCAGGTAATATTTAAATATAGCTTCTCGTCGAAGCCCCATCATAACGCGATCCCGTAGTCAAGCCCAGAGGAGTCGTGTAAACATGAGTTCACAACCGGAACAGTCAGATAGGTCTGCTACTACCGCTCAACCCGAGACTACAAGTCCCGGGATTCAGTTGACTGAATTACTCGCCAAATTTGAGGAAATGGCATCTGAAATGGCAACCCAAAGGAAGTTGATTGATGAGCTAATCAGCAGCGGAGTTCAACCTGAACCTGTACCTGACAGGCAGCCAGAGCCAGAGCCATTTGTCATCCCTTCAACTCAAGCCACTGATACTCCATCATTTCCTATTCCACCTGAAGGAACTTTCGCCTATCCCACCATACATTTGCCATACGCTCACCCTCCTAATCCTTCATCTTTTCTTACTCGCAGGCAAGGCCCACAACCCCAGGCTACTTCAAATATATCACCTGAGCTACATACCTTTTATTACCCTGCTGCTGAACCTTTCCTACCAGACCACACTGTTCAAACCAAACCAGAAATGGGGGAATCTTCCACTCCCATTGATATGAAGCTGCTCAAGCGCCTTGACCGCTTTGATGAGTTTATGGGGAAAAGTCAGGGGTTGAACAAGCAAGGAGTTTTGGATTACGATGAGCCTTGCCTTTTTTCGAATGTGCAATTGACTGAGAGGTTCAAAACCCCTAAATTGAACAAGTATGACAGGACGGGTAATGTCTCTGCCCTCAAATCGCAGTTGGATGCTTTGCAAGGACAAGGGAGCAGTGGGAAAGAGCAACAATTCCAAAAGGAAGAGGGGGAAATTGTTTTTGTTTGTGATCGAAACCGTGTCCCAAGCTCCAGGCCTAGACAACACCCTACCTACTCAAACTCCTACCCTTATTATCCAAACCCTCATCCTGTTTATCACGCCAATATCCACCACCATCGACCTCGCCCAAGCTATCCTAATCCACCTGTAGTCCCTTTTCAAATAACTCAACCTAATTTTCAACAAATTCGACCTCGGCCCCCTTACAATCAACAACTTCCTCCACCAAATGGACTCACCTACAATTACCCTCAACCCACTGAACCTCAAAGGCAAAATCGCTATCGCACTTTTACTAATCTTGGCAGGCCTCTGGACCAATTGTATGAACAATTAAAGGCCGCTGGTAAAATCGGCGTAATTCCCCCTCCAACTTACTCTCATGGCGTCCCTGCCAGATACAATCCTCAGTACACTTGCGCCTATCATTCGGGAGCACCCGGCCACCCAACCACTGATTGTAGAGCACTTAAGCACAAGGTGCAAGACATGATTGAAGCTGGAGAGATTGTGATTAGAAGAAAAGAGGCACAAGCGCCAAATGTGGATAAGAACCCCCTGCCAGAGTATGATAACACCATTGGGGTTATTATAGACAATACAGAATTTAAGGAGCCTGCTAAAAACCTGTCAAGTGAGGCTGAGGTGTTTGGAAATGATGCAGAATTCTTCTACATCCCTGAAGGATCAATTTCCAATTGAACAGCAGAATTTCTACCCATTCAAAAAGGAGTTTCGGTAAACCTAAAGGGGGTTTGTCATTCATGCGAATTCATGAGGAAAAAACTTTTGCATCTGTAATTAGCTAATGAATATATCTTTACTTTTGACTAAAATTTGCGCATGTAAATATTTTTTAAGTTTTATTTCATTTGCTTTCAATCAAAGGTTTTATGAAAATGCACAAGTCATTCTTGTCAGGTTATTTTGTTTATTCGTTTGTTTATATTTCGGTCATGTTGCTTGTTCATTTGTTTGTTGTATATTTGTTTGCTTATTATTCCAAATTCGTTAATTCTTTAAATGGCCAAAGATGGAATTATTTGACCCTTTGAATATCACTGTTCTGGATTCCGATAAAACCATTCATCCAAAAGTCCCTTCATTAAGAAATTCCTTCATTGAAAAAAAATCCCTTCTTTGAGAAGGTCAGAAATCCCTTCATTGAAAAATCCCTTCTTTGAGAAGGCCAAAATTCCTTCATTAAAAATCCTTCATTGAAAAATCCCTTCATTAAGAAAGCTCTTCATTGAAAATCCTTTCGTTAAGAAAGCCTTTCATCAAGAAATCCCTCCTCTGCCAAGTTCTAAGCTGATTGGTTAAAGCAGCGTCACCGACGATTGATTTTGATGGATGAAAGGCAGTTGAATGTCGTATGGCCTGTGTTCATAACAAAAAGGTCCGCCACCGGTCCTTTAGAGAAGAAGGACAAAGAGTTAAAGCGAGATTTGCCAATGCAAGATGAAATCAAAGACGAATTTGGCCTAAACTGGTAAGGCCATTTGTCATTCAAAAAGGTGCTACCGAGTGGAGCACTTATCCTTGAAGAGATGGACGGACAAACAATCTCTCAACCTATCAACTCGGACATGCGTAAGAAGTTCTTTATTTGATTATGCAAATTTCTTTTTGGAAATCGCGCAAGGGGCGAAACAAAAGTCAGGCCATCTTCTTTTCCAATCAAAACATTTCATCCCTAATCATCCCTTTTGAGCTATCAGAACAATAATTTTTTTTCGTTTGGCAGCCCCTGAGGATTGCAAACCCCACACTGGGGCAAATTTATTTTTGAAAGAGAGATGAAAGGAAAAAGAGGAAAAGAAAGAACCCCACACTGGGGCAAATTTAGTTTTTGAAGGAAAATGCAATAGTGAAAAATGCAATGAAAAGCACAAAGAGAAGAATTCAATCAAACTGGGGCAAATTCTCCTCAGTTTTGTTCAAAATTTGGAGTAATTTCAAAATGATGCAATCTTAGGCTATTTCACACCCCTCTCATCAAATTTGCTTTCAAGCCTCAACTTTTCTTGAAACACCCCACCTGACTTCATTTCAAAAGCCCAAAGTCCTGGCTTTCGTCATTTGCCGTATTTTCTATTGGGAAATTTGCTAATCAACTGGCAAGTGATGTCCATAATGCCTTCGCCTAATCTTACAAGGGAAGCGCATTTCACTGATGTCAGCAATCTTCAGTTCATACTCCTGAGTCGATTATGGTTGAGTTTTTCTATTGTTCCTTAGGTGAAAACCCGAAAGGGCACCTCAAAAGAAAAGGAAAAAAAGGAAAAGAGGAAAGTAAAAACAAAAACAAAAGAAAAGAAAAGGAGTGGGGGCAACCTTGGTGAAAACCCGAAAGGGCGCTAAGGTAGGATTTTGCAGCAAGCGTGCACGAGGAAGAACAGCTGGTGATTCGATTCATTTGGATTTCTCCTCATTTTGTCATACTTCTGTCAATTTTGAATTCCAGAACAAAGATATCCAGAGAATTGAATATGACATTTGTTGGCCAAAACTGTGTCATTTTGTAAAACATTCTTTTGCAAAGCTCATTTTTTCAAATTACTTGCGTTCATGGCATTTTTGTAGAATTTAAGCACAAATGGCTATGTGTGCATTCTTGTATGACATGTGAATTTTCTTGCATACTTTATTCTTTATCTTTGAATTTTGGTGAATAACAATCCCCGTGGTTTATTCGAAGCATACTTGGGTTCAGTCATCTCCTGAAAAGGGTTAAGGTTCAACAAAGTCAGTTACGCAGACTTCACAATATGGCAAAGCACATACCTGATCAGTTTGTAAATCGGAAAAGCCTTAGGGTGAAAAATCCAACTCAATCGGCTGCCGCAACAAAAGTTGATAAAGGCATCAAAAGGCTTATGTTTACACGATTCTCAAAAGGTAAGCGGATCAAATGATGGTGGCAATTTCTTTGTTTTCTTTTCTTTTTGCAGAAAAACTGCATGCACAGATGAAAGTAATCACACCTCGCACTGGAATCGGTGTCGGAAAGAGTCCTTCGGTGAACAAAGGCAGATTGGAAATGTCGCAAGCAAATTTCATCAAAAAATGCAACAGCATGGCGATACCGAATCAACTCTGGACTCAAGTTGCAAAAATTCATCATACTGGGGCAAATTAATTTTTTTGGAAAGATTTTCAAAAGCCAAAAGAAAAGCAAAAAGAAAAATCATCACTCAGAAATCAACACAAATTTTATCAAAAGCATTTTCGGGTCAGTCCCATGATCAAAGCATTTTCGGGTCAGTCCCATGATCGAAAGCATTTTCGGGTCAGTCCCATGATCAAAGCATTTTCGGGTCAGTCCCACGATCAAAAGCATTTTCGGGTCAGTCCCACGATCAAAAAGCTTATTCGGGTCAGTCCTCGGGTCAGTCCCACGATCAAAAGCTTATTCGGGTCAGTCCCATGATCAAAAGCCTGTTCGGGTCAGTCCCGCGATTAAAATCATTTCCGGGTCAGTCCCATGATCAAAAGCATATTTCGGGTCAGTCCCACACGATCAAAAGTTTATTCGGGTCAGTCCCACGATCAAAAGTTTATTCGGGTCAGTCCCATGGTCCAAAAGCATTTTCGGGTCAGTCCCACGATCAAAGCATTTCCGGGTTTCCCACGATCAAAAGCATTTTCGTCCCACGATCAAAAGCATTTTCGGGTCAGTCCCATGATCAAAAGCTTATTCGGGTCAGTCCCACGATCAAGAGCATTTTCGGGTCAGTCCCATGATCAAAAGCATTTTCGGGTCAGTCCCATGATCAAAAGGTTATTCGGGTCAGTCCCATGATTTCAAAAGCATTTTTCGGGCAGTCCCATTGATCAAAACTTATTCGGGTCAGTCCCGCGATTCAAAGCCTGTTCGGGTCAGTCCCGCGATTCAAATCTTTTCGGGTCAGTCCCACGATCAAAAGCATTTTCGGGTCAGTCCCATGATCAAAAGCTCATTCGGGTCAGTCCCACGATCAAGAGCATTTTCGGGTCAGTCCCACAATCAAGAGCATTTTTCGGGTCAGTCCCATGATCAAAAGCATTTTCGGGTCAGTCCCGTGATTAAAGCTTGTTCGGGCCAGTCCCATGATTTGAATTTCCTATCTCTAGTCAATCCCACTTTTGTCCGGGTCTATCCCGTGGGTCTATCCCAATTTTACATTTTTGTCCGGGTCTATCCCGTAGGTCTATCCCAATTTTAAATTCCTGTTCGGGTCAGTCCCGATTTCAAAATTCCTGTTCGGGTCAGTCCCGTTTTAAATTTCTGTTCGGGTAAGTCCCGTTTTATTTTTCATGTTCGGGTCAGCCCCGTATTAGAATTCCTGTTCGTTGGAATCTTTCGCAGCCGAATAACACAGGTAAGTATTTGGTGTCTACTTCTTTGCCTCAAGTTTTTTCAAAACTCAGACAAAGAGGGGCAAACTGTAGACACCAAATTTTTGAATAATTTTATGTGGCATCTATTTCATGATTTTCATTTTAGATTGCTTGCATTCGTTGTTTACTTTTAGTTTTAATTTTTGGTTTTAGCTTTTAAGTTTAAAGTTAGCGTAGAGTTTTTAGAAAAAAAAGAAAAAAGAAGACATCAAAAATATGTTTTAGTCATTTTGTTTTTATTCAAAGCTTTCTTGAAAGAGAAATGAAAATGAAAAATCACAAAAAAGGAGAAAAGAAAATTAAAGAAAAAGGAAAAAATAGGCTTTAGTTGGATTGGAAAAATGAAAAAAAAGAGAAAAAGGAAAAAGGAAAATTTGTTCACAAAAATATGTTTATTTCTTTAAATTCAATCTTTGGGCACTTTAGTTATTTTTATTAAGTTATTTTTGAGAAAAGAAAATGAATGAAAATGAAAAAAGAAAATGTGAAAAGGTGGAAAAATGGCCATTTTTGTTGTTTTTAGTTGTTTAGTTTTTAAATTATTTTCATTATTATTACTATTATTATTACCTGGTTTTTTGTCAATTTGTTATTATTATTTATATTTTATCATTTCTGTATTTATTAAAAAAAAAAAAAAAAAAAAAAAAAGAAATTGATTCGCGGCATGCAAGTTGCCGCGACTTGCAAAGTGAAGATTCGGGTGAGCCCCTTGGGCTGCAAATACAGGAAGAAAGGACGGAGGTTTTAGGGTTGAAGGGAGGATCATTTGATATAAATAGAAAAAGGCAAGACAGCCGCAAGGGAGGGGGGTGAACGGAGGAAGCAAAAACAAAAACAAAAAGAGGACGTACGAGAGAGAGGTGACAGCCGAGACTGGGGAAAAACGAGAGAAAACCAGAGGAAGCTGAAGCTAGAGCAAGAGAGGATAGAGGGCTAACGGAAAAGGGAAAAGCGAGAGCTGACGGAGGGAGGAGCGACGGGAGAGATAGAGGGAGAGAGCAAGCTGACGGGCTGAGGGTTGAGAGGAGAGAAATCTGGACCAAAAATGGAAAACTAGAAGAGAAATGCTACGGGCAGGAAGAAGTTGGTGGCGCTGCCATTGCCGTTGCTGCTCTCGTTCTGCTGTCGCCGACTCCATCGAGCCCAGATCGAAGCTTCAACTCCAAGACAGTGAGTAGAACCAAGCTGATACTTGGCAATCTTGTTGGAGCAAGCGGAGCCCGCAATCATGGAAGCCATTGATACTAGCACTGTCCCCGCCATCGAGCTGCTGCACTCACAAGGAGTCTGCCACCATTAGCACTGTAAGTTTTCCGTTTCTGGATGCTGGGCCCTTAGTTAACAAAACGAAGGAGAAATTGCTTTCAATTTTCGAATGCCCCTGACCCATTTGGAAAAGGTCTCTGCAAAATTGAATTCAAAAAGCAAGCTGGAATTTTTAGGCATGATAGAGGCAGTTTATGGTTTTCCGTTTCTTTTTGTTTCTGTTTTGTGGATTGTGATTGTTTGTTCGTTATCAAAGTCCTGATTGTTGCTTTTTTTTGTTTGACATTTAATGCCTGGGTTGGCTGATTCGCATTGGGTAAAAGACTAGAGGGTCTCAATGCTTGTTATTTTGTGATTCAGATGAATCGAATTTGGTTTTCAATGAATCTGGTCTCGTGTTTCCTTTGGTTGTTGCATGTTCAGCCATGGGTTTATGATTCTAGATGGGATTCTTGTCATGAGAGCCTGTTTCTTCATTAAGGGTGTGTGTTTAAGGAAAAGTTTGAATCATGCCCAAATACTTGCTGGAAAAACGCAATTCAGTTTGCCGAACCAGAAAACTCACGGCTTTGTCTTATTGTTTTCTTCTTTTTTCGGTTCCAAGCTATGGTGTTTGCTTAGATAACGATTCCAGCCTGTTTCTCTTTGGTTTGTTTGCATGAACGTGTTTCATTTGAGTCAGAAAATGGCATGAACATGGTTGGGGAAGAAAAGAAAATTTCTGCTGTATAGCTGCATCGGCACTGTGAGGAAATGAAATAATGTTGCAGAAAATGCTAGCTGGTTTTGTTTTCCTACCGCTGCACACTTCCTTTACTTGGTTTACTGTTCGTGATTGGATTGTGTTAATCATAGGACTTAGCTGTTGGGTGGTGTTAAGTGAAGGTTTTTGCTGAATTTTGCTTGAAGTTTTATATGAAATCCGCATCTTGAAGTTACATAGAGCTTTACATGAAAATTGCAGACTTGCTTTTCTTTACAGTTTGGCACCAAATCTGCATGATGTATGTTGAAATCGTGTGTCTCGTTGCTTGGCTTAAAGTTAAGACTCTTGGTTGAAAGGTTTGTCTTTTAAGCAAAGTATGTCTGAAATTATCATTTTGGATTGAAGTTGCGGCAGTTTTGTTTGTCCAACGTTTGCATATTCTTTCCAGAAATTTTGCATGAGATCTTTTAAGTTTTCTGCATGTTTGGACGATGACAATGATGTAGTTGGTTATTTAGTTTAAAGCTGTGAATTCGGATTTGAATTTCTGTTCTTGAATAGCAAATGGTATGCTTGAGTTTTGGTCTCGGTTGATGAGAGTGGCAGCAGAAAATTGCAGAAGTAAAGAAGCCTTTGGCATTCGTTTGCATGCATGCAAAATATTATAAAAATTGCGCCTCAACCCTTTGGCTTCCATCTAATGCTGCTATGACCCAATTAATTGAATAACCCCCTCAATTTTGTCCTTGGCAGTTTTAATTCTACCACTTCATTGTTTGTTTGTTTTAATTAATTACCATGCCTAGTTTAAATTGCACTTAAGTTATGACTTTAGGGACCTTATGACTAGGTGAGCCTTGTTTTGCCCATTTCTTTTAATTTTTCTTAAATAAAGTGGTGCCTTGACCTTTTTATTATTTTGGAGGGTAATTGAATAATTCCACTTCATTGGGGCGTCAATTCAAGGGAGGTACACTCTATCCCTCATTTGCACTACATTTAGCCTTACGTGCTCCTACGTGTTATGTGAATATGCATGCCTACTCCGCTTTCCTTACCTCCTTGCCTGCATTTGCTTGTTTTTACTTTTATTTAAGTTTTATGGGGTATGTGTACACCTCTTGGCTTGTAATAGATAGGGCTCGGAGAGCATCTGGTCCATTTCCCCTTCCCCTTTATGCTTTCATGGGGTATGTGTACACCTCTTGGCTTGTAATAGATAGGGCTCGGAGAGCATCTGGTCCATTCACCCTTTCCCTTTATGTTTTCATGGGGTATGTGTACACCTCTTGGCTTGTAATAGCTAGGGCTCGTAGAGCATCTGGTCCATTTCCCCTTCCCCTTGGTTGCTTGTTTTTGTTGCTACATGTTTAATTGCTTTAGTAGGCTCTTGCATCTAGTCGAGCATGCTAAGTGCTACGTGCTACGTGTTTACGAGCGTTTTGGCATGTCTACTTGCTTTCATAACCATGAATGAATGGAATGGATGAATGTACGTCACCACACTAGTCCAATGCTAGTTGTGGCTCATTAGGCCATCCCTTTTTGTTAGTGCATATTTGCATGTTCACTACATGTCATGCATTTTTCTTAGTTTTATCATTTGGCATGCTCCTCGAGCCCCTTTTCCCTCATTTTAGGATTCTTTGCATCTCATGCTAGTTAGGGTACATTTGCCTGAAGAGTCCCCTTAAATATGGGATATAGACGAGTGTGGCTTTTTCTAAGTCTTAGCACGCTTGTATTCCCTCTATCAAAGGGCAAATTGAGTCACGATTTAGGTCTCCCCGTACCCAATATGCATAAATTCCCTAAGCTCATGCATTCTCAATCCACTCTATCATTACACTTTCACTTTTGTCTCATTTGCACACATGCACCCTTTTATCACTTTCACTTGCACACGAACACTTTTTTATCTTCACTTGCACACGAACACTCTTATCTTCACTCGCACACGAGTACTTTCATCTTCATTTGCACACCGACACTTTCGCACTTTTCTTTAAATTGCATACATGCATTTTTTGCCCACTTGCACTTGGAGTATATATATTTGCATTCAAAGACATTTGCACACCTCCACTTGTATCGTATTTTATCAATCTTCCCACTTCACACAAACTCACACTTTCACATGGCATGCATTCCACTCATTTTTTACGTCATTTAGGTTTAGGTGTGACCTCTCCAAAAGGATCATTATTGGGCTTCACAACTAATGTGATTGGCACCACTCAACCTTTGAAGAGAAATTTCCCCCAATACCCCTAGGTCTAGGGTTTTGCATTCATATAGACATATCCAACACGCGATACATACCTTGGGTAGAAAATTAGGGAAAATTGGTTTAAGTCACGCAACTAGCCTTGGCTAGGTCGAAGGGGTGCCTTGGATTTTTATCCTTGCCTTCCCCTTCGTCAAATGTGACCCCCGATCCCTCTTTTGGTTACGCAGACCCAAAAGTTCTCAAAAAGGGTTTATTTACTTTTTTATTCAAAAACAAAAATCATTTTTGGGTGCCTTGGTACACCCTGACTCTATACCAAGTGGCGACTCCATTTTTGTTACAAAAAACCCTTTTGAACTTCACTTGGCCAAATCGTCGCATTCTAAGTCCCATGGCCTTTTACTTTTCATTCCGCACACGTTCACATGTATATTACACACTCACACCACCACACCACAACACACACACACATTTCAAAAAGTGGGGCGCGACAGATTTCATAGAAGTTAATAAACTTGTAGTTGATTTCATGACCACAAAAGTATGTATGAATTAACTATAGGTATAGTTGGTACACCGGCAAAAGCGGGTATCACGTATATTAGGAAATTACGCCATAACTTAGCCGATATTTTGGTACTCATTTAGTTAGAAAGTTACACTAGCTTGAATAGGTAGGGATTCCATTACCCAAGGAGCTTTTATTTGCATTTATCTATCCATTCATAGTTTAGCTTATTTGTTTTAATTTGTTGATAGTCTAAATAATAGAGAAGGTTTAGTAATACCGATAGTTGCCCATCCTCCTTGAGAGATCGACTCTTAATACCTTATATTCGGTCACGACCCGTATACTTGCGAAACATCGCGTGTGGAGTATTTGGAAATTTATATATGTAAAATTTGACTGTGAATTGAGTTTAATTGTTATACGTATACTCCGAACTCGTCAGTAAGTGATATTTTAAAATTTAGGAGAGCTTAATGATATTGGCTTAAACTTTATGGGGGGTTTATGAAATTATCCCATGCACAGTGCTACTAATTGAGTGCCAGCACATAGTTGTACTGTCAGTAAGATGGTAGCCAGCATATTCTATGAATTAAATGAATTATCAAAACTATATATTACAATAATGAATCCCAAAGCAAAATTACTCCAAATAAAATCTTGTACTGTAAGTTAAAACTAAATTAAAAACAAAGTTTTACACTTAAAAGTTGGTTTGAATTACTAATTAAACTTATCTTGTCTTAATGCTTAAAGTAGGTAATCTTAGTAGCTCATTAGAATGGTCATTTTCATCTTGTGTTATAAATTATCTATCATTTAATCTAATTTAAAATTTATATTTTAATAACTCACCAATTCATTCACTCACCCGCTAGTTGAACCCGTTGACCCTTTTGTTGAACCACTCACCCACTGGTTAAACTAGTAATTTGTCAGGTTATTGAGTTGATTTTAAGAAAATTGAATCTTATTAGGAAGTTAAAGGATGAAAGAGAAACGGAGATTGACGATGAGAATTTCAGAAAGAGATGAGAATAGAAATGAGAGAAAGGGAATTTTCCATTAACTACCAAAAGATGTCCAATTGTCCCCACTTTATAACTAATTTGTAACTAATTCTTAACTAACTCAACTAACAATTAAACCATTCCACTTATTACTACAACTATTTTTTTTTTATCAAAAATGATTACACTGGAATTAAGTAGCACAAATTACAATTCCTACCAACCCCCTCCACTTAAAGATTCAGACTTGTCCTCAAGTCTTGAATTTTGGAAATTGATTAGTGATAAATGTTTTGCCCTCCCATGAAGCTTCATCCAAGCTCAAGTGATTCCATTTGATCAAGAATTGTATAACAAGCCTTCCTTCTCTACAAATGACTCTTCTCTTGAGAATAGTTTCAAGCTTCAAAGAACATTGATTATGATTATCTAATTCTGGCAAAGTGGAACAAATTTCTTGAAGTGGTCCTAGCTTCTTTATAAATAATGAGATGTGTAAAACTGGATGTAATCGGGTTCCTTCTGGCAACTTTAGTTTGTAAGCTACATGGCCAAAATTCTTCTAAACTTGAAATGGTCCATAAAACTTGGCTGAGAGCTTCAAGTTTTTCCTGAGAGCAACAGTTTGTTGTCTATAGGGTTGTAGTTTCAAAAATACCCACTCTCCCACACTAAATTGCCTTTCAGTTCTATATTTGTCAACAAAGTACTTCATCCTCTATTGAACCTTAGCCAAATGTTCTTTGATGCTTGCTGAAATTTTGTTCCTTTCTTGTATCATCTGAGAAGCAGCTGGCATCATTGACTCCAATTAAGGGCCTAATGGAATAGGACTTCATTTGTAACCAAACAGGGCTTCAAAAGGAGTTATACCCAAACTAGTGTGGAAAGCATAATTGTACCACTATTTTGTTGATGAAAGCTAATTACTCCATTGAGTTGGATATTCATATATTATGCACCTTAAATAGGTTTCTAGACACTAATTTAGTTGATCACTTTGACCATCAAACTGAGAATGATAGGAAGAACTATAGTTAAGCTCAGTCCCCACAAGCTTGAATAATTCCTTCTAGAAATGGCTAGTAAACACTTTGTCTCTGTCTATTATAATGGCCTCTGGTAATCTATGAATTTTGTATATGTTATCTAGAAATAATTGAGCAACTTGCCTTGCAGTAAATGGATGTGTTAACACAATAAGATGCCCAAATTCAGTCGATCAAGTACTACCAAAATTGTGTCATATCCCTAAGACTTGGGCAATTTGTCAACAAAATCCATATATATATGACCAGACTTGTTTTGGCACAACTATGAGTTGCAACAATCTTGGATAAGGGACATGTTCTGACTTGTTCCCTTGGCAAACATCACATGACTGCATAAAGGATATCATACCTTTTTTATTGTTGCCCAATAGAATAATGCTTTGATTCTACACCAACAAATTCTTTGTCCAAAATGACCTCTCACTGCAGATGCATGCAAAGCTTTAATCAATTCCTATCTTATCCCTTATGCTGATCCAACGTAAAGTTTTCCTTGGTATCTTAACAACCCATCAGCTGGAGCATATGGTGTATTAGCATTAGGATCAAGTAATAGTTGAGCTATAATTTCTTGGCATTGCTGATCTGTTTCATCACTCCTTAGCAGAACTTTTGATGCGAACTCGACACAACAAAAACTTGTTTTGAAGAACCAAGTTGATCAGGCAGTGGAAGTATCTATCTTGATTAGGTTATTGATACAAAAAATGGCTTCTAAAACAATCAAGGACCGCTCGAGATTGATTAGAAGGGTAGAATGACGCCACAATTTAACGTGATCTTGAATTGATAAGTCAATTGAAAACTTAAGAATCCTCTCAAGTGTTCAAATTTGGATCTCTTAGACAAAAGACTCGCTAAACACAGAGTATTTTACTGGAATTTTCTTTAATTCATCAAGTCATATAAAAAAACATTTGGACCTGAAGGCTTTATATAGCCTTTACAAAGACTCAAAACTCCTAACTAAATTAGAACATATGTAAGTAACCTAACTCGGCTAGAATTAGGAAACTAACTCCGACTTAAGCCTCAACTATGGTTAACATGACCTAGTCTTTTAGTTAACCAACTATTAATTATTTGCTAGAAATAACTAAACACACAGTTGGACATATTCCAAGCAAACAACACACATAAGCCTAATAACAATTATAGCTAATATAAATGAACTTAACTAAGGATTAAACTAAGGAAGGGATGGATTGTATGAACTTCCACGAGCTCTTCAATGAATCATCCTATTGCATGACTTGAACATGAATCATTGGATCCTATGTTCACATCATCTTCAATCCATGCAGGTTTAATGATGTCCCATCCTCCCAACTCCATTACTTTGAGGTCAAAGTAGAATTTATGTTAGTTTCTTCCCCAAGTTACTCTAGGACAAATGGCACTGCTAGTTATATAGGAACCAATGCCAACTATCACAAAGAAAGCTGTGACCATCTGATAAGGAATGTCCATTCCAATCAATAATTGACTGCTAATATAACTATTTGAGCTACCTTATCTACCAGAATCAGGACTTCTTCTCCATCCAAACTTCTCATCAATGTAATGGTTTTTCTCTTAAGAGCCTCAAATAAAGTATGGACTGACATTTCCATAATTTGGCCAGGATTTCTCATTTGTTCATTTTGTTCACCTAGAGCATCTTCGAAGATGGAATCTTCCTCTTTTTCACATATCATGAAATTTAAATGCCCAACCTTACGTTGATGGCCTAGACCATACTTTTCTCGATACTTAAAACACAATCCATGATTTCTTCTATATTGAACCCCTTGGGAAGAAATCTCTTTAGTATCTTGATTCTCAAAAGCATGCCCTTTTGACTTGATATTTCTGAAATTACTTGTAGAAGGCACCTAGTAGATATTACTGCCTGATGTAGGATCAGTAGCACTTCTTGTCAACCCAAACCCATTTTTAGCTATATTCTTTTGACTTTCTTTGGAGTTCTTGTTCTATATCTTGATTGAATACTCTTGCCATTATGAAGTCTCAAAAGCCTTATTCAAAGTAGCAAGTTTCATCATTTTTACCATGGGCTTGATTTTCTTTTTTAAACCACTGATAAAACTGGAAATGAAATAACTCTCATCCACATTGCAATTCTTAAGCATCATGAGGGGTTTAAGTTCTTCAAATTTCTCCTAATATTCCTCAACATTGCATTCTTGCTGTAGTTTATTGAATTCCTCTATAACATCTCTGCCATTTCTATCATTAAATCTAGGCATAACAATTCTCCAAATTCCTCCCAAGTCAATTTGGGAATTTAAAGTTTTACCCCTTGAAACCAGTTATCAGCCTTTCCTTCTAGATACGTTTCAACTATTTCTATCCTCTGCTCATCTGGTATCCGATAATTCAAAAAATATTTTTGCATTTTTGTTTCCAATCTCTAGGATATTTCCAGGAAACAATTGCAAGTCAATCTTGGGAGGATTGGGGATCTATAGTTTACCTGCTTCTTTCTTGAAGAGCTTCTAATAGTCTCTCTCTAATTGCATCCTTTGATAAGATGGACATGTTGGTACCAGCAGAGTCTGATCCAATCTTCCCATTTCATCATTCTCTTGTATTTTCTCCTTCCCAACCATCCTAGCCATGAGAGAGTTGAATTTTTGCTCCATTAAAGTCCCAAACTTCTGTTCCCCACTTGACACAAAATTTTGCTCCACGCTTGACACTAGATTTTCCATACATTTTTTGTTTTCTTCTAGTTGTTTCTTTAGCTCAATTCTGATTTATTTTTGGGATGTCTATGATGAATGCAGTGACTCTATTATCTCCTATAGTTTAATTTCTTTCTTTTTAACTTGTTCTTCCAATGTCTTAAATCTAGGACTCTCAGCCATTGAAGAAAATCTTTCCAGGGATCACAGGCTTTGGATGCCAATTGTCAGGTTATTGAGTTGATTTTAAGAGAATTGAATTTTGATTAGGAAGTTGAAGTAAGAAAGAGAAAGTATCGGAGGTTGAAGATGAAAATTCTAGAAAGAGATTAGAATAGAAATGAGAGAAAGGGAATTTTCTATTAACTGCCAAAAGATGCCCGATTACAACAGTGATCCCTACTTTATAGCTGATTTGTAGCTGATGTGAGCATGAATGATGTCCAAGTGTTGATCATGTTGCTGGGGTTCGAGTATGGATCAAGTTCTTGAGATCCTAGGGTTCATTAATTCGTTTAGTTGTGGGCAAGATTGAATCAAAATTCACAACTACGGGTATTAGACGGGTCTTCATAGGAATTCCGCTACCTAAACCTGTTTTCAATCACCAAAGATCCGAGGCTTGTTGTCACGAGTTTCGTCATATCGACGAGATTCGTATCAATAGATAATTCTTAACTAACTCAGCTAACAATACCGTTCTACTTATTACTATAACTGATTTTGTTAATAAAAAACAATTACATTGGATTTAACTAACACAAATTGCAATTCCTGACATAATCCTTCGATCCATCCTCTCATTGAGTTCATTCCTAGGTTGAGTTTAATAAACAAGAAAAAGTCATGACTAAATAGCTTGAATATAAATTGTTATGCTACACTGCCCCTTCTTTCTAGAACTTTTTTCCCCTCGTCTCTAGAACATTTTCAGTCAATATTTCCTTAATCTCTCCCACAGGAGAGAGACCAAATCTAGTCCTCCCCATGGGAGGGAGTCTTCCCTCTAGTTTTTAGTTTCCCTCATTTGAATAAATTCTCTGTTAAGGTTTCCTAGTGAGAGATTCTTCTTTCCTATGATCTTCTAATGAGAGTTTCTTTTCTCTTAAATTGTTCTAATGAGAGTTTATTCTCTCTTTGATTTTTCTTTGTGGGAATATTTTTAGATTTTGTCTTTTTGTGAAATTTGAAACTTTGTAAATCCAGGATGTAGCTTTGTTAGATATGCAATTTTTCAGATCTAAATTTTTCTTTGGACTTGAATTAGTTTTAATCAGATATGATTGTCAGAAGATATGTACAGATGTATTGCACTACAATGATTCATTTGGATGGAAAATATGCGGAGCATTAATATTATCTTTATTTGCATTGAAAATATGTGGGAGCATCAATATTATCTTTATTTGTATTAATTTTTTAGATCTGTTGTATCTATTGATTTTAAATCTATATATGTTGGTGTCATTTTTGTTTGATATATTTTCTCCCATTAGTATAGATTTATTGAATAAAATGATCTTTTCAATCAATAAAATAGTCTAAATGTAACCTCATTAAATTTTATTCTTTCTCCTGGATTTAGTTTCCTCCATAATCCAAAATGGATTTACCTTAACTAATAGAATGTAGCAAGGAGATACTCTTGTGCAAGTATCCACTACACAAGTAATAGGGATTTTTTTAAAATTTATCACTTAATTCTACAAGGGTAAATTGCCTTTTTACCCCTCTGTAGTTTGATACTTTATTACATAACCCTCTATAGTTTAAAACCTATATATAACTCCCTCATGATTTGGGTGAAAGTGTCACCATTAGTTTTTCCGTTAAAACTGACGGTCAATAATAAAAAGTCAAAATCAAATTAGTGAATTGACAAATTCACCCTTTTACTATTTTTCTCTTTTTCACTTTTCCCTCTCTCTCTCTCTCTCTCTCTCTCTCTCTCTCTCTCTCTCTCTCTCTCTCTCTTGGAAGAGAAGAGATGATTTTGAAAATCTATATTTAGGCCTATAGAATTTTAATTTTCTTCAAATACAAAAGAGATGGAAGGGAAATAAAAAAATAAATAAATAAGAAACAAAAAAGATAGAAGCGAAATTTAAAACAAACAAATAAGAAAGAAAAAATACCAAATCTTTTTTGACTACAAATATCATTATAGGTTTTCAAACCCAAGTCTTTAATGATATTTTCTAATTCTTATTTATCAATATTTTTATTTCAATTTCTTCTTTTTTATATTTGGAAGAAAAAAATGAAATAATAAATGGATAAATTTGTCAATTTATTAGTATAACTTTAACTTTTTATTGTTGATTGTTAGTTTTAATGAAAAAAATTAACGGTGATACCTTAATCTAAATTATGAGAAAGTTATACTATATAATTTTTAAGTCATAAGAATAATATGTTAAAACACCAAATCGCAAGGGTACGCATTCTATAAAGATGCAGAGCACACGTACGAGTCTGTCCTTGGCTCCCTACATCAAACAAAATGCTAAGATGATCAATGGTGCGACTCAAGTATTAATTTAAATTTTGTAGCAGAAAAAAATAATTTTCCAAAATTGGGGACTCTTTCCCAGTTTCCCTCCACTCTCCCCAAAACTTACAAAACTTCAAAGTTCAAAACCCAAAAAGAGTACTGCTCCAGTCCTCCTCCTCCTCCACTATTCTGATGAAAAATCAGGCAAAATTAGAGAAGGAGACAGAGAAAAAGCTGTACTTTTTTTTTCGCATTCTTTTGTGGGCTATAAGTTATAGCCCCTTTCAATTTCCATCACAGCAATCGGCAGTCTCATTATTAGCCCAAAGGTATGCAACAGAAGCCTCTTTCTTCTTCTCTTCTTTTTTTTTTTCCTTTTATTTTTTTGGGAAAAATTTTCTGGGGAGTGGACTGGCATGTATTCTATGCTCTGTGATTTTTGATTTTGATTGATAATCCTTTTTGGGTTTTCTTTTCTGATTAAACCCTTTTCCTATTTCACACCATTTTTCGTCAGTCGTCAGGAAATCTTTGAGACTTTCAGGAACTCATTTTCTTCAATTGTTGACGTTTTCTTTGGAAAATATTTCTGGGTTCTTGCTATGAAGACACATTGATTATATTGTATCGTCTGTGATTATCTGATGTTCTTCTTGGTAGGTTTATAATTCATTTCAAGAACACTCCGTTTCCTTCAACTTTTGATCTAATCTTTGGAATAATTTTCTGGGTTTTAGCTTTAAATCACACACATTTATCTGTTTTGATAAGTTTATGTTATTTCTTTTGTTGGTTTGGGCTTTTCTTCAGAAACCCTTCTAATTATTTAGAAATTTCCACCTCAAAAGCTCTCTCTTTTTTTCAGGAATTTTCGTGTTTCGGTTTGAATGTTTTTGTCGGTAGTTTCTATTTTTTTGATCTAAGTTTTCTGAAACTGGTCTGTGCTAATTTTTGGTTTCCGTTTGCCCCTCTTTCTATTTTCTATCCTCCCTTCTTTTGGTTTTCCTCGAGTAAACCTTCTCCTCTTTGGCTTTTCTGAAGGTTTTCTCTTTTAGTTTCATATCTTTTCACTCTCTCGTTTGCTATGTGGATGTGTGTGATTTATCTGTACTTATATTCATTTATCAGTGTATATTCACTGTAATCTCTATAATCTTTAGAGTACATATATGAAAAAGATTATATGGAATACATTTGTTAATAATGGAAGTTGTTTTGTGAACAGTATTCAGGATGGCCTTTTATTTATTCTGTTATTCTCAAAGCTCTCAAATATACACTTCAATGCTTCTCCGAGGTTTTTTTTTTCCCTGTTTCTTGTTGATGAAATTATCTTATTTAGCTTTTTGTATTTCTGTTTTGCTGCAATATCCTATTTTTACAGTTGGGATTTTCATTTTTAATTTACTCACAAAATGATGTACTTAGCAAGTAGTATGTGCCTTTTTGTAAATAAAACTAGCTAGTTTCATGCATGTGTCTAAGTCTGGGGCTTTAGAATACCTTGTTTTTGACAAACTAAGATTTTGTCTCCAATTTTTCTGATAAATCTAGTTGAGATACGTTTCCGTGTGTTATCTGCATAAGGGGCCAGCTATTGCTGGCATTTTTTTCTTTTTTTTTTTTCATTATTTTGTTGTTAAAAGGGTTTTTTGGGTACTGAATGATGAAGCGATCTATCTCAGGATTAGAATTACTTCTCTTTTTTTCTTTTGCTTTTTTTTTTT